>NC_057803.1:693124322-693424322 GCF_018294505.1 Triticum aestivum
AGTCCAAGCACTCGCCTAAGTTGTGAAAATCCTACCGAGTGAAGAGCAACCCTCTCACTCGGGGGCTTAGCTGCAGTCCAAGCACTCGCCTAAGTTATAAAAATCCTACCGAGTGAAGTGCAACCCTCTCACTCGGAGGCTTAGCTGCAGCCCTATGCTCGCCTAAGGTATAAAAAACCCTGCCGAGTGGAGAGCAACCCTCTCACTCAGGGGGCTTAGCTGCAGCCCAGTGCTCGCCTAAGTGGACTAAAGAACAAGTCGATTGCAGTACAGGCACCTTGCTTTGAACCTGCAAAAGACATTCCGAGCCGAAGGCAATCATATTCAAGCGCCAAATTCAAGTTTGAATCGATATCTAAAGGAACCGAAAGTGCTCAGGCATCAAGCCCGTTAAAGTTTGTCGGTTACAATTCCACTCGGCATACCGAGGCAAATTTAAAGTGTCGAGCCAGAAGAAGTTTTTTACCCCTCCTGTGGAGGGCTGGAAGGTGCAACAAATTCATCAAGGTCAATTCCGTCGGCGATCCGAGTGGCAGCTGCAAGGAAAGTCTCCATAAAGGACCTGAAGTCGTGCTTCTTAGTATTGGCCACCCGAAGGGCCGCCCGCTTCTCCTGTCGTGCATCTTTGCAGTGGACTCGGGCCAGACACAGAGCGACATCTGCACCACACCGAGCCGAGGACTTCTTCCACTCCTGCACTCGACCAGGGATCGTGTTCAAGCGGGCCATCAGCGACTCAAGGTCATTCTGAAGTGTCTCCTCAGGCCAGAGCGTCGAGTCGATGCGCGATGTGGCAGCCTTCAGCTTTGCGAGATAGTCCACGACAGCTGCAACACGGGACTCCAGTCGGAAAACTTCCATGGCAACTTCGTCGTTCACCGGAGAATTGACGGGGTCAAGGTTTGGCTCCAGTCGGCTGGTTTCTTCTTCAAAGTTTTGACAAAATTCTGCAAAGGTGATCACTAAGTCAAGGAGATAGTCGAATGGAAAAAGCCACAATTGGAAATATTTGCCAAACATGGAGGTTTACCTTCAAGCATAAGGAACAACTTCTTGGCAAGGCCACTTAGGAAGGCCTCCAGTCCAGTTTTCTTCTCAGTCAATTTGCTGACTTGATCGGTCAGGGCAGCTTTGTCAGTTCTCAGTCGACTGACCTCCTTGTTGGCAATCCCAAGAGCAGTTTTCAGATTGGTATTGTCTTGTTCGAGCTTGGTGACTGAAGCTAACTTCTCGTCAGCAAGCTTGATCTTCTCAGCTAGCTCAAGGTCTTTCTTCTGCTGGGCCTCCCTTACCTTACCTGCAAGTTACAGCAAGATCAGATGCTGAAACAAGCAAGGGGAAAAGCAGTCGTCAGGGTCTCACCAAACATACCTTCGGTCTCCTCCTTTGCCTTTGTCAACTTCTCCTGAACCAGCTTCAAGCTCAGCTCGACTTGAGTATGTTTCTGTTCCAGCTCTGAGTAGCGAGCCACAAGATCACAAGAGTTCTGCGAAGAACCAATCGACTAAATGTCAAATGTAATTCACTTCCGAGTGAAAAAGGGAAAAACACACGTTTCTAAGACTACAGCCGAATACAAGCATTCGACCGTAGTCTCGGGGACTACACCCAGTGGGTGCACTCAGCGTGCCCCCACTAATCCTGTTGAAGACAAAGTCGACCAGTCGACCTCAAAAAAAAAAAGAAGTGTGCGAGATGCATTCTCTAAGACTGTGATCAACTGCAAGCAGTCGACCACAGTCTCGGGGACTACACCCAGTGGGTGCACTCAGCGTGCCCCCACCGGTTTGTGAAATCCAGTCGACCAGTCGACTGATAGAAAAATTGACATCATAAAGCCTAAGGCCGACTGCCAGCAGTCGACCTTAGCCTTGGGGACTACACCCAGTGGGTGCACTCAGCGTGCCCCCACCGGTTTGTAAAATCCAGTCGACCAGTCGACTGACAGAAAGATTGACATCATAAAGCCTAAGGCCGACTGCCAGCAGTCGACCTTAGCCTTGGGGACTACACCCAGCGGGTGCACTCAGCGTGCCCCCGCTAACACGGAGTTTATTCGACACACCCAGTGGGTGACTAATATAAATTCCGGAAAAGAAAAGTTTTTGGTAGCATATCCAACAGAACAAACAGCGGTCGACTGACCTGGACATTGCTTTGGAGGGCAGAGCTGGCGTCATAAGCTGCCTGGCTCGCGTCCCGGATGGTCTTCAGCTGCTCCATCATAAGGCCCGCCTGGCGTATTGCCTCCTTCGCTACGCCAGCTTGGTCCTCTGGGACGTGGTGCGTCGTGAAGAGAGAGGGCTGCTGAGCACTCGTCAGTGGACTTGCGAAGGACACCGTGTGTCGAGTGGTGTTCCCTTCCTCCACAGTCAGAATCTCAGGCGCCGTCACATCCTGAGGTACCTTACTGGTGGTCGCTTTCCGACTCCTCCTGCGTGTCAGTGGTTCTTCATCCTCGTCGTCGTCAGGGAGATCGATAACAGTGTTGGGTGGAGCTGCGGAGAAGGATCAGGATCAGAGATCGCGAGTCAGTCGACTAAAAACGGTGTTAAGAATACAGTACCTGGGTTCGAAGTTGCCGCATCCTCCATCTCGTGGTCATCGGCCCGGGCCGAGGTCTCAGAAGTAGCAGCACTGCAACTCCAAAGGATCAGTCGACTAACTTCAGCGTCGACCAGAAATAAAGTTCACACAGAACAAGAAAATATGAGCAGCACGGTTACCCTGATATGGTAGGGATGGACACCTTCATCTTCGGCAAGAGCTTGATGAGCTTCGACAGGGCCGCCCTGGGCTGCTTCGGCGCCTTTTCAGTCGGCGCTGGAGAAGTGGTCCTAGGGCGCTTGGTCGACTGCGTCGCAACCCCCTTGCCACGTTCAGTCGAAGGGTCGTGGACGAGCTTCGACCGCCTTTCCGAGCGCGGTGGCACGACCTCCTCCTCTTCCTCCTCGTCTTCGGCGTCATCATCATCGCCGTCATCATCATCATCGTCGTCATCGTCCTCTGCGACATCCGAGTCCCATTTCTCCTCTTCCTGGCTCTCGCCTCCGCTCGCCTCGCCCTCCTCAGTCGAAGCTTGCGCCCCATTGGGCATCGAGTACAGCTCAGTGAGGGCCTAACAAATGCCCAGACAAGAATCAGTCGACCAGCCGGCAGGATTAACAGAAATGAATACGACAAGGGCTCAGTGGAGAGCAGAGCAAGTGTACCTTGTTTGGCTCGCTGTTGTGGTCGAGTGGAGGAATCCTTCTGGCTCCGCGCGGGTTGTCCTTGTTTCCGGTAACGGCTACCATCCATCTTTCCAGAGTGACGTCGTCGACTGCTTCTGGATGGACTCTAGTCTCGTCTTCGGTCCCACAGTACAACCACATGCAGTGGCTCCGGAACTGGAGAGGCTGGATGCGACGCCTGAGGAAAACCTCCAAGAGGTCCATGCCTGTCACTCCCTCCCGAACCAACTGCACCACGCGCTCCATCAACATCTTCACGTCGGCTCTCTCCTCCGGAATCAGCTTCAGAGGGGAAGGCTTGCTCACTCGGTCCATGGTGAACGGAGGGAGTCCACTCGACTGCCCTGGCGTCGACTGGACCTGGCAGTAGAACCAAGTCGACTGCCAGCCTCTAACGGACTCGGGAAAGGTCATGGGCGGGAAGGTGCTCTTATTCCTCACCTGGATCCCCAGGCCCCCACACATTTGGACGACTTGGGTTTTCTCATCACCTGGGCTCGCCTTCTTCACGGTCTGAGAGCGACACGTGAAGATATGTTTGAACAAACCCCAGTGCGGTCGACAGCCCAAGAAACCCTCACACATGGACACAAATGCAGCGAGATAGGCAATGGAGTTTGGGGTAAAGTGGTGAAGCTGCGCCCCAAAGAAATTCAAGAAGCCACGGAAGAAAATACTTGGCGGCAAGGAAAACCCACGATCAACATGAGTGGCCAAAAGCACACACTCACCCTCTTCTGGCTGTGGATGCCACTCCTCCCCCGGCAACCTCGCAGCTCCGTGAGGGATCAAGCCCTCGTTGGCCATGTCGAGGAGGTCCTTCTCCGTGATGGTCGACTGGATCCAGTCTCCTTGGACCCAGCCCTTCGGCAGGCGGGACCTGGACGAGGACCCTCCGCGGCTGGTGGATCTCCCCTTCGCCTTCTCCGACGCCGACGCCTTCTTGGCGCGCTCCAGCGCCGCCGTCTTCTCCTTGGCCATGGTCGCCGGAGAGATGCGCGAAGGGAAGTGGTGCGGGGGCGAGAGCGAGCACGCTGAGCAGGGAAGAAGGAAGCAGAGAGAGAGGGAGAATGCTGGGGCACAGCACAGAAATCCTCGCCGGGCGCATTTATAAGGTCCCTTCCGAGTGGCTGACATGCGGGCCCGGTCGATCTAATCATATCTGAGAGCAGTTATGCAGGCTGGATACGTGGCGAAAAAGGCGGCGCGGAGATCGAGGCGTCTATGCCCCGTCCCATCCGAACGCCGCGGTCCGCCCCGCTTCGCGCGCGCCCCCAAATTTCGCATCCCGCGGAATCCGCGAGCAACAAATCAGTCTGTCAGACGCGGTGTTTCCGGCGATCCGTCGCTCGGAGATCGTCGAAGCCCGAAAGATCACTCGACGTAAAAACAGAATGGATCGAGTCGACCGAAGGCAAATTGCTCCCTGTCAACGAAGAGATTCTTTGGTCCAGAACAGCGCACAACTAGAGCACAAAGGTCAATCGGAAACGACATCAACTCCTTCACTCGAAGCCTCAATCCATTCGGGGGCTAATGATGGGGTTGTGTACCTAGGGTAGGATCATGGACCTGATCCAAGTAACTTACCCTAGGACATCCTTAGAAGAGGTCGCCTTCCAGTCGACCAACAAGGTCTCACTCGACTGGTCTGAAGGACTCGACCACGAAGACTCACTCGACCACCAGGAGGTCAAGAGGCACTCTGCACTGCAACGGCCTGTAATCAAGTAGACTTGATGATAGTAAAGGCACTTTATGTGGGGCGTTACCAGTAACGCCCCAGACTTAACTCACCTTAAACCCTCTCCTACATGGGCTGGCTGGGGTCCTGGCGCACTCTATATAAGCCACCCCCCTCCACAGGCAGAAGGGTTCGGCACCTTGTAATTCATACATTCATAATCCACTCGACCGCCTCCGGGCTCCGAGACGTAGGGCTGTTACTTCTTCCGAGAAGGGCCTGAACTCGTACATCCTTTGTGCTTACAACTTCTCCATAGCTAGGACCTTGCCTCTCCATACCTATCCCCCACTCTACTGTCAGGCTTAGAACCACGACACCACCGCCGTTCGCCGCCTCGGCCAACGCGGGGTTAGAGAGGCCGTCGAGCTCGTAGGCGGTGAGCCTGTCGAGAGCGTCCCAGTCCCTGTTGTACTCGGTCGGCGGCGGCGGCAGGAGCCCACCGGGGACGACGTGCTCGAGTGGTGGGAGCTTCATGAACTTGTCGTACAGGGTGCTGGTGCCGTTGTGGCAGGCGTTGTTGATCAGGTGGTCCAGCGCTGACGATGACTGGTTGGTGGGCTTGGTCTCCTGCCTGCACGATGCCGTCGATGAGCGGCCCTTGTAGCTGAGGATGTGGTCGAGCCCGTCGTCGCTGGCGGAGCAGTGCTTCATCTGCGTCTTGGCGTGGTCGGTTGCGGCAGTCAACGTCGACGAGCACTTGGTCTGGCTGCCCTCCATGGCACCGGCGCCGACTAGCTTGTTGGACGATGCGCCGCCACCGTCGTGGTTCTGGCCATCTTGGTGCTGCACGGCGATGTTCTTCTTCTTGAACACCCGGCAGATGACCCACCCGTCCTCCTGCGTCGATGACTGGTCGCCGGCCATGCCACGTATCTGTTCATATGATACGGATAGACAATGTAAAAAAATTGCGGGTTAACAGGTGTTTTTATTGCAAAGTTTTACTGTTACAGTCGAGACCCCACAAATTCTCAATACACGGTAGAACCGAGTTTAACCATAGACAGTGTCAATTGACTAACCAAGCGCGCGTTACGTGCTTAATTACATGCAATTGTTTGTCGTGACTAGACCATGCTAATTATGCATGGGTTGAATTTTCGAAGGAACTACTTCTAGTACTACCTCAAAAGGCATGTCGATGGATCTACTCGCTCCGTTTCTAAATATAAGTCTTTGTAGAGATTTCACTAGATAGACTACATACGAAGCAAAATGAATGAATCTAAACTTAAAATGCATTCATATACATCCGTATGTAGTTCATAGTGAAATCTCTACAAAGACTTACATTTAGGAACGGAGGAAGTACTAATTATGCATGCTCCGTAATGGAGGTTTGTCAGTAGTTTGTCATATGCCGGTGTCTCCATATACAAAGGTCCAATATTCGATTATTTGGACATACCAGTAGCAGCAGTAGTTTGTCATACAAGTTTTTTTTTTCTTGAGACAGTGTGGTGTAGTTGTGTCAACTGTGAAGTAGCTTCTGCAGAGCCCTGTCCGCTAAACCTATGCACTTTAAACGCTAAAGAAAATAACGTTAACAAATTATTATGATGCTCGATCAGCGATCTTTTTTTTGTCTGAACATGTGTATGATCGTATGTCAAGTATACGTGATACATCATATACTATGTCCGATCGTATGCTTACTTTTTCAAAAAAAATTATGATTTAAGAGAAACACTAAATAGGACTTAACTTTAATAGTAGTATATTTTTCATAGCTTCTGCGCATCGGTATGCTAAACCATACACATGTCGTGTATTGAGATTATGTTTGTTTGCAAGTATGCTAAACCAAGTATGTCCCCACTCGCAAATTTACAACTAATTCCATTGCACAATGTCATGTGTGTCCCCATTCCCAACCACCACCCGGACATAATCTTCACTAGACTTTGTCGTCTATAGTCGCATATGTGCACGCATGCACCACAATGTCATGCAATTGCGACGTACTACAGTATTGTACAGTCTGGAGACTGGCGGAGAGAGACTGTACTAGTAGAGCACGTACCGGGAAAGAGTCACTGCTGGAGTAGTAGGTGGCGTCGCCGGCCGTGGGGTTGACGGGGACGGCGTGGTGGAGGCGGTACTCGTGCATGATCCAGTCGGACTTGTGGCCGTGCGGGGCGCGGGCTTTGTAGAAGACGAGCGTCTTGCGCATGCCGATGCGGCCGGAGCCGGCAACGGAGTAGATGGCCTTGTCCCGGCCGGTGGCCTTCCAGAACCCGGCGGCGGTGGCGCGGTTGGTGCGCGTCCCAGTGGGGTACTTCTTGTCCTTGTGGCTGAACAGGTACCAGTCGTTCTGCGGGCCAGTTCCGACCCGGCACAGCTCTGCACGCGTTTTTCCATGGCCAATTAGTTCACCAATGAACCCATGAGTACGTACTTGCAAGCTAGCATTGTGCAACGGGAGTGTAGGATCGAGCATCGAAGCTAGGAACTCATGCACTCACCTTGGATGTCCCATGGCTCGAGCTTGTTGAGGTCGACGTTGGGGATGACGTCGCGGTCGATGCGCTGCGAGGCCACCTTCCTGGCGAGGTAGTAGGTGAGCAGCTCCTCCTCCGTCGGGTGGAACCGGAACCCTGGCGGCACCACCGACTGCCCGTTCACGGAGATGCTCATGGTCGATGGGTGAATCTCTCTCTCTCTCACACACACACACGCAGCGATCACTAGAGGATAGATAAAGAAGGCACTACTGTAGCTGGAGTGAAATGATCTACCTAGCTATAGCCTAAAACTAGCAACAACTGATGGGAGGGAGTAGGAGGGAAGGGGAGACGATGGTGTTGAGTCGAGGGGAATGAAGTTGTTGCCGGTGATGGGGTGCAATGAAACAATGGCAACGGGTTAATATAGCTGCTGCCAAGCTAGCTAGCCTTGTAATGGGATTAGTTACGTTCGTTCTCCAGAGGAGAAGTGCCACCAACCTTGAGAAAGGACACGTGACCTTAAAAATCTCCCCGAAAACCACACCCCAAACCGAACTGACCCCCTCCGCGTCACCGCCACCGCCGGTAAAATCGTCAGGCACCACAGCATGGCCAGCATAACCACCACGGCAACAGAACCGTCGATCAGCAAGACAACAACAGGATGTTCGCGTGGTGGCCGTTTCTCTCTTTGCGTTCATGTTGTCATAAATTCAGAGGAAATTAAGCAGCAGAAAGTAAAAGATGTGCGCGTGCCAGCCGTTTCTCTCTTTTCTTTCATGTTCATGCGTGACGTTGTTCATGTACAAGGTAGTAAAAGATGCATCGTTCAGTTTTCGTTGGAGGATAGGAGCAGTACTAGATCGCGAACTTTGCCAACCGAAGATCCATCGAGGTTAGCTATTGGAGGGGAGAAAGCCCAGAGCAATTAAGTGGAACAGCTTTCTTGACTTCTCTGGTAAACCGATAAAGAAAGGTGTGCATATGCATGGATGTTGATTCTGCAGCTCAGTTGTAGGGTTCGGCCCGGGCCCTGCTGTGCATATATGTTTCCTGCTTTTCCCCCTACAGGAGCCAAAAGCCAGGATGGATACTAGAAATTGATAGAAATAATTGCCTTTGATAATTATTGATAGCATAAGTTGTCACAGGAGAACAATGGCTGTCGACTTTGATATTTCAAACTATACTATAGCTGTGCTAGCAGTACCTAATTAATTGACCAAAGTTGCAGATGGAATTGTAGTTTATTTACTGTCAATTTGAAGATATGCATGCTCTCATGTGCATTTTTCTTTGTTAGTTGTTTCTTTCTTTTCATGAATACGCAAAGGTTGTGTATCACTTCATTGATAGAAGACGTTAAGAGTGAATACAAGTGGTGATACAACACACGACACGAACACGGTAGGTGTGAACATGGTGTTCGGAGCAGAGAGACGTGGGATGCTCGGCCTAGAAAGAGAAAACAACACAGTGAAAACTCGCCGTCTTGGGAAGCAAACCAAACCAATAACATGACGACCAATCTCCAAAACCACTACCAAGGACACCGCGAGAAAACAAGACAACGTCTTCATGAAGATGAACGACGCCAAGATGTCGTGGCCGCCCGATCCGGATAGCCAGACCTAGGGTTTCCCCTGTTGCTCGAAAAGGGGCACAGATGTCGGCTATGGCAACGCCTTCAAGAAGGGGGCGGCACCCGTGGATGTCGCCGCTGCCAGCATCGAAAGGTCGAGCAAGGATTTTGCATGGCCAGAGTCTGAGCAATCCCAAGCCATCAGTTCAAGATTCGAAGAAGATGAAGGCAAGTCGTCGGTTGGAACCGCTACCGCGGGAAAGGGAGCTACGGCCGCCACCAAAGCAGGCACCGGACGCCACCGGACGTGAGAGCTTCGGGAAAGGCGGAAAGACGGGGCAAGGTTGGGGCCAAGAGCAAGGAGGTCTCGGCCAAATAAGGAACTCGACATGGGGCCCCGCTGTCAAACAAACATTGATGTGGCAGCCTCCTATTCGTTCGTGTTTGTCGAGACCTGTGTACGTAAGTCTCGGCAAAGATGTGCCACATGGAAACCGCCATCTCTATTCGAGTTGTCAAGTCACTTTATTTGCCGAGAGGCCCCCTTTGGTTCTTGGCAATTTCTTTGTCGAGTCCCCGATAGAAGGCTCACGATAAAGTTTTGTTTGCTTGAGGGGTATATTCTGTATGCCTTTTGCTGACAACAGTTCTCAGCTAAGTCGTTGCCGAGTTTTTCCCGGCTTCGCCGAGTTTCTCGGGCACTTGACAAAGCCGTTGATTCCAATAGTGAAATGAGATTTCTATCCGGATAGAGAAGATGGGCGAGACTTTTGTTGATCATAGACTTCATTCAGTCGAGCGTACACCTATGAAATGGTAAATTGACGATCTGTTTGCATATCCTTATAGTATCGACATAATTGCACGGTAATCCTTTTGATGATTCATGAAACGAGTGGTCGTTGTATCTTACGAATGTATGAGAAAGTGGTGCTCCATGCCATGGGTTGTTTCCTCATATAGCATCTCCGATAGCTTTCAAGAAAAAATAACATATACACGGGAAATTAGCACAAAAAAAACGTTGCAGCAGCTTTCATATACTCAATTTTTCTTTCGTAATTATTAAAAAACATCCATTTTTTCCTATATAGAGTGAAATATGCACATTCCCATATAATCCAATTGACGGTGGTGGGAGCCAACCGCCTAAACCTCACGCCTCCGCGTGCCCCTGCCATCCACTGGCTGACACCTACCTTGGCACCACCCTGCGTCCCTGCTTCACCTACCTCGGCACCACCCTCCGCGATCGACGTTGCCTCCTCCATCACTCGCCACCGCATCGGCCGGCACCTCATTGGCTCCCTATTCAGCACCAGAGAGGGAGAGAGAGAGAGAGAGGAAAAGGAAAAAAAACTTATATTTCAATTTTTGCGATGATGTGAAGCATGTTTTGTACCATATATTCCGCTTGGAACTACATTTGACCAACTGATGAGGTGCCCCTAACAAAATTGCTAGTACAACTTGTCCATGACATGACGCTTTGAACAGATGTGCAGGTGGATATAGTACCCCTACACTTTTATATTTCTGCGCCTTTTATATCACGTGTTCCAAATAGCTAGGCTAGCTGTGTGCGCGGTGATTAACCCGTTGCACGTACACACGGAACTCGCACGGGGAGTATCGGTGTCAAAACCGGCGGATCTTGGATAGGGGGTCCCGATCTGTGCGTCTTAGGCTGATGGTAACAGGAAGCAAGGGACACAATGTTTACCCAGGTTCGGGCCCTCTCGATGGAGGTAAAACCCTACTTCCTGCTTGATTAATATTGAAGATATGTGGAATACAAGAGTAGATCTACCACGAGATCGTAGAGGCTAAATCCTAAGAGCTAGCCTATGATGGTATGATTGTAATTGTGATCGGCCTTCTAAGGACCATGCTCTCCGGTTTATATAGACACCGGAGAGCTAGGGTTTACATGGAGTCGGTTACAAGGAAAGAAACATAATATCCGGATTGCCAAGCTTGTCTTCCACGCCAAGGAGAGTCCCATCCGGACACGAGCCGAAGTCTTGAGTCTTGTATCTTGACGCTTCTATAGTCCGGACGATGTATATAGTCCGGCTGTCCGGATACCCCCTTATCCAGGACTCCCTCAGTAGCCCCTGAATCAGGCTTCAATGACGATGAGTCCGTCGCGCAGTCTTGCCTTGCGCATTGCAAGGCGGGTTTCTCCTTCCGAATACTCCAAGGTTACCATCGAACACGTAGACCGTGTCCGGATCTGCAAAATGATCTTCACATACCACCGTAGAGAGAATGATACTCTAGCTGACAACGTTTAGACGACGTGACATGCCATTAGGGCCAGGTCATTACTCGAACCGTTTTTTCACAACCAGCCATAGCGCGTATTGCGAGGCGGTTTCCTTGACACGTCCTATCAAAGCAGAGATCATGTCCCCTTATCGCGGGATTCTCATCAATACAGGTATGGGTAATCCCCCCGTGCCATCAATCGTGGCGCTTGGGAAGTAAGCGATTCTCAACAGGCTAGTGGGAGTCGCACCGCTTTCGTCACCTCTATAAAGGGATAATAGTTCCTCATTCTTACCCATGCCTTCTTCCTCCTCTGCCCACTCTTGCCTCCCCGAGCTCCAACACCCTAGTCCAAGTCTCCTCCGCAAAGCTAAACATGTCCGGGGCAGGAGGCAAATGGGTGGCTTCCACCGTGAAGGAGAAGAACATTGCAAGTCTTCGTGCGGCCGGATACTTGGCCGCAGACATAGCGCACCGGCTACCAGACGGTGGGCAGGTCATTCCAACTCCAGGACCCCACAAGAGGGTCGTGTTCCTTGCCCACTTCGTCCGTGGACTGGGGTTTCCACTCCACCCCTTCGTCTGCGGGCTTATGTTCTACTACAGGCTAGACTTTCATGATCTAGCTCCGAACTTCGTCCTCAACATCTCGGCGTTCATCGTTGTGTGCGAGGCTTTCCTCCGCATCAAGCCTCATTTCGGCTTGTGGCTCCAAACCTTCTGTGTGAAGCCGAAGATTGTGAGTGGCCAGCAAGCGGAGTGCGGAGGAGCCATGGTGGGCAAAATGCCTAATGTCACCTGGCCTGAAGGCTCCTTTGCGGAAACCGTGAAGGGGTGGCAATCGGGGTGGTTCTACATCACCGAACCACGCGACGCCAACTGGGCGCCGACCCCCGAGTTCCGACCTGGAACCCCTATGCGGCTCACCTCCTGGGAACAGAAGGGCCTGCTATGGGGCGAATCTGCAGAGCTGACCGGACTTATCACCTGCATCAAGGGCATGAAGGACAAGAACATCAAGCTCGTCAACGTGATCCAAGTCATGCTCATTCGCCTGATTCTGCCGTGCCAAAGGCGGGCATTCAATTTGTGGGAATTTGTTCTGGCCGAACACCGGATGCTCCAGAGGCTGTATGGCATGAAGCACAAGAACGCGTGGAAGGAGTTATTCAAGGCCACCGAAGTACCTCCTCTCATAACCGAGGACCGCGGGCTCCATGCTGCATGACAACCTACCCAGGTGAGTTCTAAGGCCGCCACCGTGTCCGGTTCTTCCCAATGTACTCATGGGGAATTCCTAAGTGATTGTGTATATTTGTTTCAGGAGTATGTGGAGACAGCGGAGCGGATCGATAGTCTGGCTCCATTGCCGGAAAACCCAGCCTTCTGACGAAGATGCTGGTCCCGTTGCCCTACAAGGGGCCGGAGAAGAAGGACGATAAGAAGGCCCCGGGGACCCGAAAGGGTCTCCGAAGTAAGGTTGCGCAAGCCTCGTCCGAAGATGACGACGCGCACTCCTCCCCCGAAGGGGAAGAAGAATAAGAAGAAGAGGCCGCCCCGTCCGAAAAGGATGGAGGGCCTGAGACGGCGAACCAGGGGGCCAGGAGAGGCCTCCGACGTAAGGCCATCATACCCTTGTCGTCTGATGACGATGAGGCAGATTCCTCCCGCGGAGGCGGGGAGGAACAAGGAGAAACACCACCTCCCCGTGTCGGGGAAGGGAAGAAGAGGAAGGCTGCCCTGGTGGGGGAGACTGGGACATCCGAGAAGGGAAAGGCATCCCTTCCGGACTACTCCGCCACCGCCGTCGATAGCGAGGAAGGGTGGATGCCCAGGAAGCAGCCCCTTGTGCGGTCGTAAGTATCCACACTCAATCGTAATTTTCGCTTCATAATTTTGTTTATAATGCCAAACTTGTATATAGTCCGGCCAGGGCCCATCCGGGAGTGTCGTCTTCGGACGGGTCCTTGAGTGAGTCAGCAATGAACTCACTCCCGACGGCCACGTCTCCTCGCCTTGCGGACGACACGGAGGTGTTGTCCCAAAGGCTCCCGACGATGGTGGAGGTGGCCCTGGAGGTGCCTCAAGGCAGCGTCCCAGGCGTCAGACTCGCGGGGTTCAAGGTCCCCGCTGATCATGTCGATGAGAGCCACGGCAAGCTGGGCTCTCAGCCGAACACTGTTCCGGAGCCTTTAATGGTTCCGGACTTAGGCGGGCAGCCCCTCGTTATGGAGGGAGGGCCGTCTATATCGAGGAATTCCGTTGTGCCCCAGGCGCTGGATTGTCTGCTGGAAGCGCTTCGAGGCGCTTCCCTAGATGAAGAGCACCATACTCTCATGAGTGCGGTGATTCAGAAGGTTTCGTCCACCAAGAGCGGACTAATCGAAGCCTGCACCAGCCTCCTAACAGGCTTTGAGGTAAGCAGTAAAAATGTGTAAAATCACCACCCGATAGGTAGTATCCCCTGATACTCTGTTTGGTGTTCGGAAAGAAAAACCAGACGGAGGGTCAATTATAATCCGCAGGAATCTAACAATACGTGTGAATGTAAATAAATAGGCTGTGCTACTGGCCGTTGCTGCTCGCACGGTCGAAATCGCCGGCCTGACGCAGGATTTAGAGTGGGCACAGGGAGAGCTCGGCCTCGCCAGGAGGCAGCTCGAAGAGAACAAAGGTAAATGATTTCCCTCTCTCATATAATAAATAGTAAATAAAATTTGATTATGGTAACGACGAGACGTCGTGATGTGGTAACAGAGGCTGCCACCAAAGTGGCGTCTCTCAAGAAGGCGCTGTCCGAGGCCGAACACAAAGCGGCCTTGGAACTCAAGGAGTGCAAAAAGCAAGAGGCCCGAGTGGGCGAGGTACAAGAAGAGCTCCAGGAGGTCGGCAAGAAGCTCGAGTCTGCGGAGCGGGAGCTTAAAGCAAAGGAGGCCGAGCTTGCGAAGGCCCTTATAAATACAAAAGCCGCCAAGGCCGAAGCCGAGAGGGCTCAGCAGGAGATCCAGGAGGCCAAGAAAATAGCGGCGGGTAAGAAATTTTTATGCAAAGCAAACATGTGGAGGAGGCGTTTCTTTTACTTACTCGAGTACGGAGCTCTCCAGGGGCATTCGCAGACCTGCCACACAGCGTATCAGATGCCACGGAGTTCTACCGTGCCTAGGAGGGGAGCTCAACGGAGAAGTTGTTCTGGTCCCACTATGCTGGGGCCGAACATGCAACGCCTCTGAGTGACTAACTGAAGCAGTTGGTCGAACTCCACAAGGCGGCCGAAGTGGCTATGAAAGATCTCATAGTCCGGATGTGGCCTGGCGAGCTTCAGCCCACCAGCTACTTCGGCCTGATCAAGCGGATGGTGGATTCCTGTCCGTGACTGGAAGTCATCAAGCGATCCGTTTGCATTGAGGGTGCCTGCCGGGCCCTTGCCGCGCCAAGGTGCATTGGGGCAAGCTGGATGCGGAGAAGCTGGTGAAGGACGGGCCGCCGGAGGGCAAGCCGCATCGCGTCCCCAAGAAGTATTATGATGGCGTTATGAAGGGTGCTTGCCTCGTGGCCGATGAATGTACCAAAGACCTAATTTTTGAGTGAATTCACTTATGTCATGTTTGTCATTTAAAGACGAAGTTACTTGCGCTGTGTAGCGCTTTTGTAATTTAAAATATTACCTTCTGTGCGACTGTTTATCAAATTCTGAAAGTAGGCCAGTCATCGGCTTCCGCCCCCGTGTAACTAGTACTGGGGTGTTCGTGGAAAACCCGGACACTCTTTATCCTAATGTTTGGTTCCTTAAGGAGGTGTCTGGCGCAGCAAACCAGGAAATCGGACTATACGTCTTTATAACCTTCACTTAGCCATAGAAGTCTATGATTTTAAATTTCGGCGAAGCCCCTAGAATCCGGAAGGCCGAATTGGGGCGCTATACACGCCTATATCGGACAAAGCCGAACTAACGCCTAAAGCGGAAAAATCTTTAAGGATTTTAAGACCTCTTCGAACAACGATCAGTCTCTCACCACATCATGTCGGACAGTTTTGTGCTTTCTCTACCGAGGTGCTCGTCCAGCAGAACCAGGGCACAATCGCAGTAGTTCTCCCTGCGGTACTTTAGCCAAATTAACGGAACGTAAGGCACCAAAGCAAGGGAGCCGGGCTATCCCAACCGTAACCCAAGACATGGTTCGGAGCTGATGCATATAATGCTATAAGTTCGGGGTGCCGCACTGGTTAAAGTGTTCGGACTTGACTTGCCGTATTATGGGGTACCATAAGAAGCCCCTGGCAAACTACACGTACCAAAGTATAAAGATGCCAAATGAAATAGACATTTATAAAAATGCTCAAATAAAATAAGTAAGCTGACGCTATATGTGGTCTCCCATTGATAAATAGTACGTTTAAGCATATGTTTACAATGTATGCATTAAGCGGAGACAAAATAGGATGATTTGACATATCCTATCTAGGGGCAGGCTACGTATGGATCGATAAAGTAAGAATAATGATCGTAAACAGATTCCACCTGGGTGTTTCCTGCTGTGCCTAAAGCCTGTTGCCTCTTGGGTTTCCTCTCCTATGTAAGTCCGACAATCTGGCTATTCTGGAGCGGCTGCAATAAAGCAATGTCCTTAAAGGTGAATGGAAAGGTTATGAAGTGATACCGTACTATTGACTGAGCCCCTGATATGCCTCCGCCTGTGCCCATGGTATTTTGAGTGCATAATTATGTACGTGTGGCACGAATGCTGCTTTGATGGGATTTGAGCATAGGCCGGACTGCTAGTCCTGCTCTTGTCGTGCCTGCTGATCTTGCTGCGGGGTGTTCCGCCCTCGCTTGACGGAGCTTGAAAATGTCGTCGCCGGATTGGTGGTTTGCCGGAGGAGGCCACTTTGTACTTCTGCCGCAAGGGCCGCAGTATGTTCTTCTGTACGGAGAGAGCGGTCCATATTTCCGTTGACTGTTATGACCCCGCGCGGGCCTGGCATCGTGAGCTTGAGGTATGCATAGTGTGGTACCGCATTGAATCTAGCAAATGCGATTCGTCCGAGCAGGGCATGGTAACCACTGCGGAAAGGGACGATATCGAAGATTAGCTCTTCGCTTCGGAAATTATCCGGAGATCCGAAGACCACTTCCAATGTTATAGAGCCCGTGCAACGGGCCTCTACTCTAGGAACGACACCTTTAAAGGTGGTTTTGGTGGGCTTGATCCTTGAAGGATCGATGCCCATCTTCCGCATTGTGTCCTGGTAAAGCAGGTTCAGGCTGCTGCCTCCATCCATAAGGACTCTTGTGAGGTGAAATCGGTCTATAATTGGGTCTAAAACCAATGCGGCTGAGCCACCGTGACAGATGCTAGTAGGATGATCCCTACGATCAAAGGTGATCGGAAAAGCTGACCATGGGTTGAATTTGGGGACGACTGGCTCCATCGCATATACGTCCCGCAGTGCTCGCTTCAGTTCCTGCTTGGAATTGTGTGGCATAGATCATGTTGACCGTTTTCACCTGGGGGGGGGGGATTTCTTCTAGCCCCCCATGTTCGGACGCCGGGGCTCATTGTCATCGTCGCTGTGCAGCCCCTTGTCCTTGTTTTCGGTGTTTATTTTGCCGGCCTGTTTAAAGACCCAACAGTCTCTGTTGGTGTGGTTGGCTGGCTTGTCCGGGGTGCCATCAATTTGGCACGAGCGCTCCAGTATATGGTCCATACTGGACGGTCCTTGATTGTTGCGCTTGAATGGCTTCTTCCGCTGACCGGATTTCGATCCGCTGAATCCGGCATTGACCGCCGTATCCTCGGTGTTGTCGCCGTTGTTCCGTCGCTTGTGTCTGTTGCGCCGTGGCTTGCCATTATTGTCCCGGACATCTGAAGTTCCAGAATGTGGCGTAGTGCTACTGCGAGCCAACCAGCTGTCATCGCCCGTGCAAAAGCGGGTCATTAGTGTCGTAAGAGCTGCCATGGACTTGGGTTTCTCCTGGCCGAGGTGTTTGGCGAGCCACTCGTCACGGATATTATGCTTGAAAGCCGTCAGGGCTTCAGCGTCCGGACAGTCGACTATGTGGTTCTTCTTAGTTAGGAACCGAGTCCAGAATTTCCTGGCTGATTCTCCGGGCTGTTGAGTTATGTGGCTCAAGTCATCGGCATCCGGAGGTCGCACATATGTGCCATGGAAGTTGTCAAGGAATGCGTCTTCCAGGTTTTCCCAACTGCCAATGGAATTTGCGGGCAGGCTATTTAGCCAGTGCCGGGCAGGTCTTTTGAGCTTAAGGGCAAGATACTTGATGGCGTGTAGATCATCTCCGCGGGCCATGTGAATGTGGAGAAGGAAATCCTCGATCCATACCGCGGGGTCTATGGTGCCATCGTATGATGCGATGTTTACGGGTTTAAACCCTTTTGGGAATTCGTGATCCATCACTTCATCAGTGAAGCATAGGGGGTGTGCGGCGCCTCTATGTCGGGCTATGTCACGGCGCAGTCCGGCTGCGTCTGACTGATTATATTCGGCCTGGCCGGATTTGCTGTTAGTGTATCTGGTATGACGGTCATCGTCATGTGCTTCGGCGCGCCCCCGTGATCCGTAGATCGATCTTGGTTGTCCTGCGGCGTTATCCAGTTTATCGCGCAGGTCCTGAGTATTGCCCCGGGCCGTAGCAAACCGGCGCAGGGGTACGGACTGGTATTTCGGCTAATATGTCGTTTTATCCCGACCTCGAGGCGGTCGGTCAGCCGTGGGGCGCTCGAGTCAGTATTCCTCGGCTGCCAGGACTTCTATCCATCTATCTGTGAGCAGATCTTGATCAGCTTGGAGCTGCTGCTTCTTCTTCTTCTTCAGGCTTCTCGTAGTGGCAATAAGCCGACGCTTGAAGCGCTCCTGCTCTGCGGGGTCTTTAGGTACGCCGAACTCGTTGTTGCCGAGGCTAATATCGTCTTCGGAGAGGGGCATGTAGTTGTCCTCCTCCGGATAGCCGTCCGTCGCCTGTTCATCTGGGCTGTTATGCCCGTCTTCCTGTTCGTCCTGCTCGAAGGCATGCTGTTCGGGGTTGTATTCATCATTGGCACCGTCCGGATTATTATCATCTCCGGCGCCGGTATTGCCTTGGCGGGGCTTGGAGCGGCACTGGCGACACCCATGCTTTGCTTTCTTCTTGGAGGGGTTATCCTCCGTTGCCTCGTCTCCATTCGTTTCTTTCGGAGTGTCCACCATATATATCGTATGAAGAGGTGGCTGCCCACCGCCCTGTGAGCAGTGGCTCCTGTATGTCTCCTGCATCGTCGTCCATACCGTCAATGTCTTCAAAGTCAAAGTCGAGCATGTTGGTTAAATCATCGATCGTGGCGACAAAGTGGGTGGTGGGTGGGCAGCGAATTCCTTCGTCGCCTGCTTCCCACTCCAGCCGGACATAGTTCGGCCCAGAGTCTCCTGGCAAAGAGAGAGACTTCAATGAGTTCAGCATGTCGCCAAAGGGTGAGTGCTGAAAGATGTCTGCAGCGGTAAACTCCATTACCGGAGCCAAACCTGGCTTGGCTGGCTCAGAGTGAGCGGACCAGGACCAACAGCCGGATATGAGTCCGGGGGTCCGGGATTACAGGCCTCCACAGCGGTGGGACCCATGTTCGGCTCCACCGCTGATAAGTGTGCGGCCTGCGGAGTGGGGTCTAGCCCTTTGTCCATAGGCAACACAACCTGCCCTGGATTTAGATCCAAGGCTGCTTTGGGGATGATGTCCCGGGCACTATCTGACAACAGGTCTAGGCCATGCTCGTCGTGGCTATCCGGCGCTCATGGCGCAGGCTCGAATCCGTCGAAGATCAATTCTCCGCGGATATCCGCCATGTAGTTCAAGTTTCCGAACCTGATCTGGTGGCCAGCGGCGAAGCTGTCGATCTGCTCCAACCGGCCAAGCGAATTGGCCCGCAGTGCGAAGCCACCGTACACAAAGATCTGCCCGGGGAGAAAAGTCTCACCCTGGACCGTGTTGTTGATGATTGAAGACGCCATCAAGCCTCGAAGCGACGACACAGAGGAACTCTCAATGAAAGCACCAATGTCGGTGTCAAAACCGGCGGATCTCGGGTAGGGGGTCCCGATCTGTGCGTCTTAGGCTGATGGTAACAGGAAGCAAGGGACACAATGTTTACCCAGGTTCGGTCCCTCAGAGGTAAAACCCTACTTCTTGCTTGATTAATATTGAAGATATGTAGAATACAAGAGTAGATCTACCACGAGATCATAGAGGCTAATCCCTAAGAGCTAGCCTATGATGGTATGATTGTAACCGTGATCGGCCTTCTACGGACCATGCTCTCCGGTTTATATAGACACCGGAGAGCTAGGGTTTACATGGAGTCGGTTACAAGGAAGGAAACATAATATCCGTATTGCCAAGCTTGTCTTCCACGCCAAGGAGAGTCCCATCCGGACACGAGCCGAAGTCTTGAGTCTTGTATCTTGACGCTTCTATAGTCCGGACGATGTATATAGTCCGGCTGTCCGGATACCCCCTTATCCAGGACTCCCACAGGGAGCTAGCAGCGTAGCACAGCAGTGCACATGCTCATTTCTGACTTCACCCTTACGTATCTGCACGTATGCAAGGCAGGCACATTGTTTCCGCAGCCGCCCCGAGGACAAGTCTGTAGAACATAGGGTTTGGGAAATTGCTCGACATTCTTAACGGGGTGTGGCTATCTCAATATATAGGAGTACTAAGGGGTACAATACAATGTGTATACAGAGGCTACATATATATAGTCTAACACGCTCCCTCAATCTTAACTATGGCCTGAAGTACAAAGCAATTTAAGATTGCGCCTACAGCCTACAAATGGTGGTTGTGGAAGATGCTTCATGAAGATGTCAGCAAGTCGATTCTTTGATGAGATGAATTTGATACAAAGTAGCTTATGTGCAATGCGTTCCCGAACAAAGTGATAGTCAACCTCAATGTGTTTGGTCCGAGCATGGAACACCGGATTAGATGAAAGATATGTAGCACCGATGTTGTCGCACCAAAGAACTGGAGGATGAGCTGGAGAGACTCTCAACTCTCTCGATAGAGACTGTATCCATATAATCTCAGTAGTCGCATCAGCAACCGCCTTGTACTCAGCTTCAATACTGCTACGAGACATTGTAGCTTGCTTGCGAGCATTCCAGGCGATCAAGTTAGAACCACCGAATACTGCATAACCCCCTGTGGATCGCCTGTCATCAGGACTACCAGCCCAATCCGCATCTGAAAAAGCTTAGAGCTCACAAGACGACGCAGGATGAAGAAGCAAACCATAGGAGGCAGTGAGACAGATATAACGCATAATACGTTTCACAGCTGACCAATGAGATGTCCTGGGTGCTTAAAGGTACTGACACACACGGTTTACTACATAAGAGACATCTGGCCTGGTGATAGTAAGGTACTGCAGACCACTAACAAGACTGCGATACTCAGTAGCATCATCAGGTGAAAGAGGGTCTCCATCAAGAGCAGACAGTCGATCAGTGGCAGACATCGGAGTGATAGCATGTTTGCATTTCAGCATTCCAGCACGTCACAACAAGTCCAAAGAGTACTTCTTCTGAGTAAGAGTCAACCCAACAGAAGACCATGAGACCTCCAGACCAAGGAAAAAATGCAGAGCACCTAAATCCTTGACAGCAAAATCACCACTCAATGCAGTCACAAGACGATCAGCAGCAGCATCGGAGGAACTAATGAGGATGATATCATCAACATAAACTAGAAGATACATCATAACCTCAGGATGCTGAAGGAGAAACAGGGATGTTTCAGCAGTGGAGGGAATAAACCCAAGAGCCCGGAGAACAGAGCCGAGGCATGCATGCCACACACGAGGAGCCTGTTTGAGTCCATACATTGCCTTAACAAGGCGACGGAGATGATGAGGACATGCAGGATCAACAAAACCAGGTGTCTGACGCATATAAACCTCCTCCTCCAGAATTCCATGCAGGAAAACTTCTGCACATCGAGTTGACGAAGGAACCATCCTCGAGTAACAACACGAGATAGCAGCAAACGAATGGTAGTAGGATTGATAATTGGAGTGAATGTGTCTTCATAATCAAGACCATATCTCTATTTGAAGCCCTTGGCGACTAGCCGTGTGCATTCTGTAGAACCGTCAGCATGTCTCTTGACTTTAAAAACCCAGTTGGAATCAATGATGTTGACGCCATACATTGGAGGAACAAGTTGCCAAGTGTCATTCTTTAGTAAAGCCTGAAAGTCCTGTTCCATTGTAGCACGCCGGTGAGGAATGCCCAGTGGAGCCTCAAAGTGACGAGGATCTGTAGTGGGATCGGCAGCAGTATGAGCCATGCAAGCAGCGAGCCAAGCGACAGTCCCGTCTTTGCGTTCCTTCGGACGAAAAATACCAGGCTGACTGCATGTTCGAGGATGAAGAGCAACTGCAGCAGGCTATACTGGCAACGCCGAGCTTGGTGTAGGCGACAACGGCAAGGTCAAGGCACCCGGCGAGCTTGCACCAGAACTCCCTGGCGTCTGGGAGGCAGGTGGCGTCGAGCCAGGCAAGGCCGGCTCACAAGAAGCCGAGGCGGGGCCTGCCGGCGCAGGCGAACCGGCCTCTGGGCCGGGCGAGGCGGCAGCCGACCCGGGCGAAGCGACCACCAGGCCAAGTGAGGCCGACGTCGGGGCGGGCGAGGCCGGCGCCCGTGGGGCAGCTGCGGGTGCAGCCTCCACGAGCGTACCAGCAGCGGGTTGTCGGGTGCCACCCGTCATGCATGGCTCATGCACGGGTTCGACATCCCGATCACGAGCTTCGTTCATCGCTTGTTCATCGAGGAGCTCGAGGCGAGCACCGCGTCCAATACCTGCAGCATGATTAGGAAGCAACACAGGAGCATGTGCAACATCCACAAATTGATCAGGCAAAGGTATGGCTGAGTGAACAGGTGGCGTATGAGTGGTAGAGTTGATCGGAAGTGCATGAAAGGGGAACACGTTTTCATCAAACACGACATCACAAGATATGTAGACACGATTTGTGGGAACATGTAAGCACTTGTACCCTTTGTGAAGGGAACTATACCCAAGAATTACACACTTCTTAGACTGAAACTCTAGCTTACGCTTGTTATACGAACATACACTACTAGGGAAAACCTTATACACAGAATCTTACCAGTAGCGCTTGTTAAAATGAGGCGCTATTGCATTACCCACAAGCTACGTTCTGCACTCGTAGCTGAGGCTGATAAGGTCACTTTTGCTGCCTATTATCTTGAAGGCCCCACCAGTCTCTGGTGGGAGAATTATGAGGCCATGCGCCCAGCTGTCCAGGTCACTACTTGGGCAGAATTCAGTGAGGCTTTCCGTGAACATCACATTCCGGAGGGTCTTATGGACCGTAAGCGTGAGGAGTTCTGCAGTTTCACCCAAGGTAGACTCTTTGAGGATGCATATAGTAGGGAGTTTGGTCACCTACACTACTAGGGAAAACCTTATACACAGAATCTTACCAGTAGTGCTTGTTAAAATGAGGCGCAGCTGCTACTTAGCAGTAGCGCGTCTGGTTAAACTGCGCTACTGTTACCCCCTTAGCAGTAGCGCGGCAGGAACAGAACGCGCTACTACTACAATTGTCACACCGGTCCCGACATGCTAGGTATAGTAGTAGCGCCCTTCTAGAAATGGCGCTAGTACTACGGATTTTAGCAGCAGCGCGTTTTTCCTCCACACGCTACTATTAAAGCTATTTTCACCTAACCCCCCGCACGTCCTGATTCCCTCTCCTCTGCTTCCTCCCCCAATTCCCCACTCTCTCTTCTCCCCCTCGTCGCCTCCGCTTCGCCGCCGTCTTCCCCGACCCCACCTCGCGGCCGTCTCCCCCGACCCTGCCTCGCCGCCGTCTCCCAATACCCCGCCTCGCCGCCTTCTCCCTCGACCCGCCTCACCGCCGTCTCCCCCGACCCCGCCTCGCCGCTGTCTCCCCCGATCCCGAGCCCGCCCTCGCCGCCCCTACCTCCGTCGCCGAGCACCTCCCCGCCACCTTCTCTCCCTCTGTAAGCCCCCCACCCCTCCCCCACCCCCTCTCTCTTTGCTTAGTTAGTAGATAATTTTAGTAGTAGTAGATGTTAATTTAGGGTTCATAGATAATGATTTTTAGTAGTAGTGGATATTAATTAGTAGTAGTGATTGTAAACTAGTTGTATAATTAGCAGTAGTAGATGTTAATTAGTAGTAGATGTAGTAGTAGATGTTAACTAGTAGTAGTAGATGTACTAGTTTCTTTCTATTTATAGTAAGTTTATATTTAGTAAGAACGAGTTGAATTAATAGAACTAATTTAGTTTTAGTTGAACTAGTTTAGTTTTAGTTGAACTAGTTTAGTTTAGTTGAACTAGTTTAGTAAGTAAATTAATAACTAGTTGAACTACTTTATTTTTAGAAAGAACTAGTTTTTTTTCTATTTATAGTTAGTTTATATTTAGTAAGAACTAGTTGAATTAATAGAACTATTTTAGTTTTAGTTGAACTATTTTAGTTTTAGTTGAACTAGTTTAGTTTTAGTTGAACTAGTTTAGTAAGTAAATTAATAACTAGTTGAACTACTTTATTTTTAGAAAGAACTAGTTTTTTTTCTATTTATAGTAAGTTTATATTTAGTAAGAACTAGCTGAATTAATAGAACAAGTTGAACATGTCATATTTGTTGTTATTTTTTAGTTTAAGCAATTATTTCATGTTTTGGTTACACCTTCGAGTGGCCTATGTTTTGCCGGAGTGTTGATTAATTTCCGTTCCGGCAAATTTCAGGCGCTCGATATGTCCTTTTTTAGCAAAAGTCATGCCGGGTTTTTCCGTGAATTCTGGCATGACTTGTGCTAGAATATGTACAAGTTTAATCTTTGAATTATGAACGTTGGAAATGTCGTACTCGGACGACGACAGTCTCCCGGGGGAGTGCAGCTGGTGCCACGACGATCGAGGTATGTGCGACAGGTTCGTTGAGCTGGATGAAGATCGGCGCTTCAGCATTAAGCTCGAGGGAGACCTTCGATGTTGAAATGGTACGCAACAACGACAAGTGTTTTTGTTCGTAATTAAGCATGACTTCAACTATTTCAACGTCTAATTTTCATCTTTTACAATTCTGAAGGAAATATGCCCTAGAGGCAATAATAAAGTTATTATTTATTTCCTCATATCATGATAAATGTTTATTATTCATGCTAGAATTGTATTAACCGGAAACATGATACATGTGTGAATACATAGACAAACATATAGTCACTAGTATGCCTCTACTTGACTAGCTCATTAATCAAAGATGGTTATGTTTCCTAACCATAGACATGTGTTGTCATTTGATTAATGGGATCACATCATTAGAAGAATGATGTGATTGACATGACCCATTTCGTTAGCTTAGCACTTGATCATTTAGTATGTTGCTGTTGCTTTCTTCATGACTTATACATGTTCCTGTAACTATGAGAAATATGCAACTCCCGTTTACCGGAGGAACACTTTGGGTACTACCAAACATCACAATGTAACTGGGTGATTATAAAGGAGTACTACAGGTGTCTCCAAAGGTACATGTTGAGTTGGCGTATTTCGAGATTAGGTTTTGTCACTCCGATTGTCGGAGAGGTATCTCTGGGCCCTCTCGGTAATGCACATCATTATAAGCCTTGCAAGCAATGTGACCAAATGAGTTGGTTACGGGATGATGCATTACGGAACGAGTAAAGAGACTTGCCGGTAACGAGATTGAACTGGGTATTGGATACCGACGATCAAATCTCGGGCAAGTAACATACCGATGACAAAGGGAACAATGTATGTTGTTATGCGGTTTGACCGATAAAGATCTTCGTAGAATATGTAGGAACCAATATGGGCATCCAGGTCCCGCTATTGGTTATTGACCGAGAATGGTTCTAGGTCATGTCTACATAGTTCTCGAACCCGTAGGGTCCGCACGCTTAATGTTACGATGACAATTTTATTATGAGTTTATAAGTTTTGATGTACCGAAGTTTGTTCGGAGTCCCGGATGTGATCACGGACATGACGAGGAGTCTCGGAATAGTCGAGACATAAAGATTGATATATTGGACGACTATATTCGGACACCGGAAGTGTTCCGGGTGATTTCGGAGAAAACCAGAGTGCCGGAGGGTTACCGGAACCCCCCCGGAGAGTTAATGGGCCACATGGGCCTTGGTGGGAAGAGAGAGGGGCGGCCAGGAAGGGCCGCGCGCCCCCTATCCCTCTGGTCCGAATTGGACTAGGAGGGGGGCGGGGGCGGCGCCCCCCTCTTTCCTTCCCCTCCTCTCCCCCTTCCTTCCCCTCCTAGTAGGAGTAGGAAAGGAGGAGTCCTACTCCTACTAGGAGGAGGACTCCTCCTCCTGGCGCGCCCAACAAGGGCCGGCCGGCCTCCCCCTCCCTCCTTTATATACGGGGGCAGGGGGCACCCCATAGACACACAAGTTGATCTACGGATCGTTCCTTAGCCGTGTGCGGTGCCCCCCTCCACCATATTCCACCTCGGTCATATCATCGCGGAGTTTAGGCGAAGCCCTGCATCAGTAGAGCATCATCATCTTCACCACGCCGTCGTGCTGACGGAACTCATCCCCGAAGCTTTGCTGGATCGGAGCCCGGGGATCGTCATCGAGCTGAACGTGTGCTGAACTCGGAGGTGCCGTACGTTCGGTGCTTGGATCGGTCGGATCGTGAAGACGTACGACTACATCAACCGCATTGTCATAACGCTTCCGCTTACGGTCTACGAGGGTACGTGGACAACACTCTCCCCTCTTGTTGCTATGCCATCACCATGATCTTGCATGTACGTAGGAAAAGCTTTGAAATTACTATGTTCCCCAACAGTGGCATCCGAGCCTAGGTTTTATGCATTGATGTTATATGCACGAGTAGAACACAAGTGAGTTGTGGGCGATATAAGTCATACTGCTTACCAGCATGTCATACTTTGGTTCGGCGGTATTGTGAGATGAAGCGGCCCGGACCGACATTACGCGTACGCTTACGCGAGACTGGTTTCACCGTTACGAGCACTCGTGCTTAAAGGTGGCTGGCGGGTGTCTGTCTCTCTCACTTTAGCTGAATCGAGTGTGGCTATGCCCGGTCCTTGTGAAGGTTAAAACAACACTAACTTGACGAACTATCGTTGTGGTTTTGATGCGTAGGTAAGAACGGTTCTTGCTAAGCCCGTAGCAGCCACGTAAAATTTGCAACAACAAAGTAGAGGACGTCTAACTTGTTTTTGCAGGGCATGTTGTGATGTGATATGGTCAAGACGTGATGCTATATTTTATTGTATGAGATGATCATGTTTTGTAACCGAAATTATCGGCAACTGGCAGGAGCCATATGGTTGTCGCTTTATTGTATGAAATGCAAACACCCTGTAATTGCTTTACTTTATCACTAAGCGGTAGCGATAGTCGTAGAAGCAATAGATGGTGTAACGACAACGATGCTACGATGGAGATCAAGGTGTCACGCCGGTGACGATGGTGATCACGACAGTGTTTCGAAGATGGAGATCACAAGCACAAGATGATGATGGCCATATCATATCACTTATATTGATTGCATGTGATGTTTATCCTTTATGGATCTTATCTTGCTTTGATTGACGGTAGCATTTTAAGATGATCTCTCACTAATTATCAAGAAGTGTTCTCCCTGAGTATGCACCGTTGCGAAAGTTCTTCGTGCTGAGACACCACGTGATGATCGGGTGTGATAGGCTCTACGTTCAAATACAATGGGTGCAAAATAGTTGCACACGCGGAATACTTGGGTTAAACTTGACGAGCCTAGCATATACAGATATGGCCTCGGAACACGGAGACCGAAAGGTCGAGCGTGAATCATATAGTAGATATGATCAACACAATGATGTTCACCATTGAAACTACTCCATCTCACGTGATGATCGGACGTGGTTTAGTTGATTTGGATCACGTGATCACTTAGATGACTAGAGAGATGTCTGTCTAAGTGGGAGTTCTTAAGTAATATGATTAATTGAACTTAAATTTATCATGAACTTAGTCCTGGTAGTATTTTGCAAATTATGTTGTAGATCAATAGCTTGCGTTGTTGCTTTCATATGTTTATTTTGATATGTTCCTAGAGAAAATTATGTTGAAAGATGTTAGTAGCAATGATGCGGATTGGATCCGTGATCTGAGGTTTATCCTCATTGCCGCACAGAAGAATTATGTCCTTAATGCACCGCTAGGTGACAGAGCTATTGCAGGAGCAGATGCAGACGTTATGAACGTTTGGCTAGCTCAATATGATGACTACTTGATAGTTTAGTGCACCATGCTTAACGGCTTAGAATCGGGACTTCAAAGATGTTTTGAACGTCATGGACCATATGAGATGTTCCAGGAATTGAAGTTAATATTTCAAGCAAATACCCGAGTTGAGAGATATGAAGTCTCCAACAAGTTCTATTGCTAAAAGATGGAGGAGAATCGCTCAACTAGTGAGCATGTGCTCAGATTGTCTGAGTACTTCAATCGCTTGAATCAAGTGGGAGTTAATCTTCCAGATAAGATAGTGATTGACAGAATTCTCTAGTCACCATCACCAAGTTAGTAAAACTTTGTGATGAACTATAGTATGCAAGGGATGACGAAAACGATCCCGAGCTCTTCGTGATGCTGAAATCGACGAAGGTAGAAATCAAGAAAGAGCATCAAGTGTTGATGATTGACAAGATCACTAGTTCCAAGAAAAAGGGCAAAGGTAAAGAAAGGGAACTTCAAGTAGAATGACAAGCAAGTTGTCACTCCCGCGAAGAAGCCCAAAGCTGGACCAAAGCCTGAAACTGAGTGATTATACTGCAAAGGAAATGGTCACTAGAAGCAGGAAATGCCCTGAATATTTGGTGGATAAGAAGGATGGCAAAGTGAACAAGGGTATATTTGATATACAGATTATTGATGTGTACCTTACTAGTGTTTATAGTAACCCCTGAGTATTTGATACTTGTTCGGTTGCTAAGATTAGTAACTCAAAACAGGAGTTACAGAATAAGCAGAAACTAGTTGAGTGTGAAGTGACGATGTGTGTTGGAAGTGGTTCCAAGATTGATATGATCATCATCGCACACTCCCTATACTTTCGGGATTAGTGTTAAACCTAAATAAATGTTATTTGGCGTTTGCGTTGAGCATGAATATGATTTGATCATGTTTATTGCAATACGGTTATTCATTTAAAGTCAGAGAATAATTGTTGTTCTGTTTACATGAATAAAACCTTCAATGGTCATACACCCAATGAAAATAGTTTGTTGGATCTCGATTGTAGTGATACACATATTCATAATATTGATGCCAAAAGATGCAAAGTTAATAATGATAGTGCAACTTATTTGTGGCACTGCCGTTTGGGTCATATCGGTGTAAAGCGCATGAAGAAACTCCATAAAGATGGATTTTCGGAATCACTTGGTTATGAATCATTTGATGCTTGCGAACCGTGCCTTTTGGGCAAGATGACTAAAACTCCGTTCTCCGGAACAATGGAACAAGCTACTGACTTATTGGAAATAGTACATACCGATGTATGCGATCCAATGAGTGTTGATGCTCGTGGCAAGTATCGTTATTTTCTAACCTTCACAAGATGATTTGAGCAGATATGGGTATATCTACTTGATGAAACATAAGTCTGAAATAGTTGAAAGGTTCAAAGAATTTTAGAGTGAAGTGGAAAAATCATCGTAACAAGAAAATAAAGTTTCTGCGATCTGATCGTGGAGACGAATATTTGAGTTACGAGTTTGGTCTTCAATTAAAACAATGTGGAATAGTTTCACAGCTCACGCCACCTGGAACACCACAACGTTATGGTGTGTCCGAACGTCCTAACCGCACTTTATTGGATATGGTGCGATCTATGATGTCTCTTATCGGTTTACCACTATCGTTTTGGGTTTGTGCATTAGAGACAGCTGTATTCACTTTAAATAGGGCACCATCAAAATCTGTTGAGACGACGCCTTATGAACTGTAGTTTGGCGAGAAACCAAAGTTGTCGTTTCTTAAAGTTTGGGGCTGCGATGCTTATGTGAAAAAGTTTTCACCTGATAAGCTCAAACCCAAATCGAAGAAGTGCGTATTCATAGAATACCCAAAGGTAACTATTGGGTACACCTTCTATCACAGATTCGAAAGCAAGATTAGTTGCTAAAATGGATCCTTTCTAGAGAAGGAGTTTCTCTCGAAAGAAGTGAGTGGGAGGAAAGTAGAACTTGATAAGGTAATTGTACCTTCTCCCAAATTGGAAAGTAGTTCATCACAGAAATCAGTTCCAGTGATGCCTACACCGATTAGTGAGGAAGTTAATGATGATGATCATGAAGCTTCAGCTCAATTTACTACCGAACCTCGTAGGTTTTCCAGAATAAGATCCGCACCAAAGTGGTACGACAATCCCGTTCTAGAAGTCATGTTACTAGACCATGATGAACCTACGAACTATGAGGAAGCGATGATGAGCCCAGATTCCACGAAATGGCTTGAGGCCATGAGATCTGAGATAAGATCCATGTATGAAAATAAAGTATGGACTTTGATTGACTTGCCCAATGATCGGCGAGACATTGAGATTAAATGGATCTTCAAGAGGAAGACAGACGCTGATAGTGTTACTATCTACTAAGCTCGACTTGTTGCGAAATGTTTTCAACAAATTCAAGGTGTTGAATACGATGAGATTTTCTCACTCGTATCGAAGCTTAAGTCTGTCTGAATCATGTTAGCAATTGCCACATTTTATGAAATCTGGCAAATGGATGTCAAAACTGCATTCCTTAATGGATTTATTAAAGAAGAGTTGTATATGATGCAACCAGAAAGTTTTTGTCAATCCTAAAGATGTTAACAAAGTGTGCAAGCTCCAGCAATCCATCAATGAACTGGTGCAAGCATCTCGGAGTTGGAATATACGCTTTGATGAGTTGATCAAAGAATATGGTTTTATACAGACTTTTGAAGAAGCCTGTATTTACAAGAAAGTGAGTGGGAGCTCCGTAGCATTTCTAATATTATATGTGGATGACATATTGTTAATTGGAAATGACATGGAAATTCTGGATAGCATGAAAGGATACTTGAATAAGAGTTTTTTAAAGCAAGACCTTGGTGAAGCTGCTTACACATTGAGCATCAAGATCTATATAGATAGATCAAGACGCTTGATAAGATTTTTCAATGAGTACATACCTTGATAAATTTTTGAAATAGTTCAAAATGGAACAGTCAAAGAAGGATTTCTTGCCTGTGTTACAAGGTGTGAAGTTGAGTAAGACTCAAGACCCGACCATTGCAGAAAATAGAAAGAGAATGAAAAGTCATTCCCTATGCCTCAGTCATAGGTTCTATAAAGTATGCTATGCTGTGAACCAGACCTATTGTACACCTTGCTCTGTGTTAGGCAAAGGAATACAATTTTGATCTAATAAGTAGATCACTGGACATGGGTCAAGAATATCCTTAGTGAGGACTAAGGAGATGTTTCTCGATTATGGAGGTGATAAAAGAGCCCGTCATAAAAGTTGCAACGATGCAAGCTTTTACACCAATCCAGATGACTCTAAATCTGGATACATATTGAAAGTGGGAGCAATTAGCTAGAGTAGCTCCGTGCAGAGCATTGTGGACATAGAATATTTGTGAAATACATATGGCTCTGAATGTGACAGAACCATTGACTAAGCTTCTCTCACGAGCAAAACATGATCATACCTTTGTACTCTTTGGGTGTTAATCACATAAGCAATGTGAACTAGAATATTGACTCTAGTAAACCCTTAGGGTGTTGATCACATGATGATGTGAACTATGGGTATTAATCACATGCAGATGTGAATATTGGTGTTAAATCACATAGCGATGTGAACTAGATTATTGACTCTAGTGCAAGTGGGAGACTGAAGGAAATATGCCCTAGAGGCAATAATAAAGTTATTATTTATTTCCTCATATCATGATAAATGTTTATTATTCATGCTAGAATTGTATTAACCGAAAACATGATACATGTGTGAATACATAGACAAACATATAGTCACTAGTATGCCTCTACTTGACTAGCTCATTAATCAAAGATGGTTATGTTTCCTAATCATAGACATGTGTTGTCATTTGATTAATGGGATCACATCATTAGAAGAATGATGTGATTGACATGACCCATTTCGTTAGCTTAGCACTTGATCATTTAGTATGTTGTTGTTGCTTTCTTCATGACTTATACATGTTCCTGTAACTATGAGAAATATGCAACTCCCGTTTACCGGAGGAACACTTTGGGTACTACCAAACATCACAATGTAACTGGGTGATTATAAAGGAGTACTACAGGTGTCTCCAAAGGTACATGTTGAGTTGGCGTATTTCGAGATTAGGTTTTGTCACTCCGATTGTCGGAGAGGTATCTCTGGGCCCTCTCGGTAATGCACATCATTATAAGCCTTGCAAGCAATGTGACCAAATGAGTTGCTTACGGGATGATGCATTACGGAACGAGTAAAGAGACTTGCCGGTAATGAGATTGAACTGGGTATTGGATACCGACGATCAAATCTCGGGCAAGTAACATACCGATGACAAAGGGAACAACGTATGTTGTTATGCGGTTTGACCGATAAAGATCTTTGTAGAATATGTAGGAACCAGTATGGGCATCCATGTCCCGCTATTGGTTATTGACCGAGAATGGTTCTAGGTCATGTCTACATAGTTCTCGAACCCGTAGGGTCCGCACGCTTAATGTTACAATGACAATTTTATTATGAGTTTATAAGTTTTGATGTACCGAAGTTTGTTCGGAGTCCCGGATGTGATCACGGACATGACGAGGAGTCCCGGAATAGTCGAGACATAAAGATTGATATATTGGACGACTATATTCGGACACCGGAAGTGTTCCGGGTGATTTTGGAGAAAACCGGAGTGCCGGAGGGTTACCGGAACCCCCCCGGAGAGTTAATGGGCCACATGGGCCTTGGTGGGAAGAGAGAGGGGCGGCCAGGAAGGGCCGCGCGCCTGTGACACCCTCGATTCAATCGTACACTAATCATACACGCAAATGTGTACGATCAAGATCAAGGACTCACGGGAAGATATCACAACACAACTTTAGACACAATTTAAAATAATACAAGCTTTATATTACAAGCCAGGGGCCTCGAGGGCTCGAATACATCAGCTTGAATACAAACGAGTCAGCGGAAGCAACAATATCTGAGTACAGACATGAGTTAAACAAGTTTGCCTTAAGAAGGCTAGCACAAAAGCAACATCGATCGAAAAGGCAAGGCCTCCTGCCTGGGAGCCTCCTAACTACTCTTGGTCGTCGGCGTCCGTCACGTGGTAGTAGGCACCCTCGGGGTAGCAGCAGTCGTCAAAGGCGGCATCTGGCTCCTGGACTCCACCATCTGGTTGCAACAACCAGAAAGAAGAAGGGGGAAAAGGGGGAGCAAAGCAACCGTGAGTACTCATCCAAAGTACTCGCAAGCAAGGATCTACACTACATATGCAACATTATCAAAGGAAGGCTATATAGGTGGACTGGGCTGCAGAAATGCCAGAATAGAGAGAAGGCTTAGTCCTATCGAAGACTAGCATCTTCTCGAAACCACCATCTTGCAGCAAACAGGAGGGAGTACAGTAGCATAAAGTAAAGTAGTAGTAGTGTTATCAACCTCGGCCAAAGATCCTTTCTCGACTCCCTGCGAGAAAGCAATCCCAGAGCCGTACTATCCAGTTATCATCACAATCAAATCCTCATCTCCATCCAGTTCTCATCACAAGTATCCAGTTCTAGTTGTATCGATCGGGATACAACTCCAAGTGTCCGTTACCGTAGGACAGGCTATCGATAGATGTTTTCTTCCCTGCAGGGGTGCACCAACTTACCCACCACGCTCGCTTAACTCCGGCCGGACACACTTTCCAGGGTCATGCCCGGCCTCGGCCAAACAATACGCCGCAACCCGACCTAGACTTAACAGAGAGGTCAGCACGCCGGACTAAACCTATGCCCCCAGGGGTCATGGGCCATCTCCCCGGAAACTCCTGCACGTTGCGTACGCGGCCGCTGAGCAGACCTAGCTACCTCCTTCAACAAGGCAGGCGCTTGCGCAGTCCAACCCGGCGCGCGCCACTCAGTCGCTGACGTCTATTAAGCTTCGGCTGATGTATACGACGCAGAACGCCCATACTATGCCCACGTGATGGTTAGTGCTATCAGGCCAGAGGCCCCTCGGATCAAATATCCAAATCGTAGTGGATTAGGAACGCGCGGTAACAAGAAGAGACTCACAAAAGAAGTGACCCCGTTGCCCCGTCTCGAGGACTTGCGGCAAGGGCTAAGAATGCCCGGCCACGCCTCGTAATTATCTCACGGGCACCTTCCAGGTCAACCCGTCTCCACATCACTTTCCAAGTAACAGTTGTAAAGTCCAAGTATCCGTGTGTCCAAACATCAAGCGGAAAACCCAAGGAATCACCCCCGGTGGGTTCCACTCAATGTAATCATCAAGGTGAACATAGAGGAATCACCCTCGAGGTTCACACTTGAGGGGTTGCACGACAGAGCCGTATCGGAAGTGGTTAAGGAGGAAATCACCCTCGATGACCACGACCGAATAGCTACACTACAGGTTAACATCAGAAGTGCTGTAGAGGTCTCACCCTCGGCACTCGATAGTAACCCAGCAGTGTCGAGCAACTAAGGGGAAAGTGATGTGCGGTGCCGGGGCCTGGTCTTCAATCCCGTTGATCGGGTCTTCAATGATGAAGCAGGGGCAACAAGGACAAGGTGGGGGTCACTGATGGATCACTAACCAGCCTATACTAAGCAGTTTAGGATAAGCAGGTAAGGTGCAATAACAGGTACAAAAGCAGGCTATGCATCAGAATAGGAGAATACAATAACAATAGCAAAATCTAATGCAAGCATGAGAGAAAGGAATGGGCGATATCGGGATGATCAAAAGGGGGGGCTTGCCTGGTTGATCTGGCAAGGAGGGGTCGTTGTCGACGACGTAGTCGATCACCGGGGCATCAGCGGCCTCGGGGTCTACCGGAGAGAAGAGGGGGAAGAAACAGTAAATACATAGCAAACAGAGGTAACACTAAGCATGACATGACGATACGTAGCGCTAAGCGTGCTCTAACGCGGTGCTACACGTTGCAGACGAAGGGGGGAAACATCCGAGGGTGAATTCCCGACGTTAGGTGAATTCCGGACAAAGGAAAAGAGGGGGAAAGTTCCATGTTCAGCATGCTAGGGGCATGTGACAGATGAACGGACCACGTATTCGGATTCATTGAATTTTTCTGAGCAACTTTCATATAGAAAACATTTTCATCCGAGTTACGGTTTATTTTCTATGAATTTCTAAAGATTAAAGCCTTTTTAGGAATTACTTAAATTAACAGAAAAGGAATTATGACATCAGCATGACATAGGTGTGACGTCAGTAGTCAACAGTCCGGTTGACTGGTCAAAGATGACCAGGGGGGTCCCACATGTCATAGAGAGAGTGCTAACAGTGGGTTATTTTAAAAGATCAGGGGGGGTAATTAGCAGTTTGGCCCCACATGTCAGTGGCTAATTAGATTAACTAATTAACTTTAGTTATATAAACATTTTAATTAACCGAATTATGTGGTGGGGCCTACACGTCAGTGGTAAAGGCTGCCTAGTCAGCAGTTGACTGGGTCAACCCGGTCAACTGGGCCATAGGGCCCGCTGGCAGCGAGCCAGGGATGGGGCCCACCCAGCCACGTCGGCGGATGGCGCCGGAGCGACGCCGGCGAGGTAAAACGCGGCGGCGCGGCTCGGGAGGTGGTCGGAAATCACGTATAGGGCACCGTTCGTCGAGTTTTCAGGCGCGTTCAAAAGATATTGCTGCGCCACGTCCAACGGTGGTGGTTGTGGCAGTGGGGTTGACCGGAATCGAGCGTGGCGAGCTCATCGGCGGGCGGCCGGAGTCGGGCGCGAGAGGAAACGGAGATGCAGTGCGCTAGCGAGCAAACTGAGAGGCCGGACGAGACATACGTGAAGCGGCGAGTGCAACGGGCGTTGGCCCGTGACCATTTGGCCACCGAAGGCACGCCGGCGACGAGCGCAGGCGACGGCGACGTGCGGGTGAGCATGGAAACAACGACCCCGAGCACGGAGAGCAGCGGCAGGTGGCGCGTTTGAATCCTACGGCTACGGCGAGCATGACTGCGAGCTCAGCCGAGCTCGACAGCGTCTGTGGCGATAGCAGCAGCAACATCGGCAGAGCTCCGTTCGGGTAAACATGGCGCGGCGGCTACGGGCAGCGACAGGCAGCGCAAAGAGGACATGAAGGAAGGTGTGGAGCTCACCGAGCGGTCACGAAAGACCCTTGGTGGTTTAGGAGCAGCAGAGCTCGCCGGGGTGGAAGGGGATCGCCGGCGGCCCGAGGATGACGTCGACGTGTTCGGCGATGCAAAGCTCCTCTGCTCCCCCCAGCGGCTCCAGAGGACGCAGAAGTCTACGGTGATGCTGAAGAAGACGGCCAGGCCGCGTCGAAGGCACGGTGATCGCGGAGAAGACAAAGATGCGGCGACGGTGGCGCTCGGAGGTGGATGGGGAACGAAGGGGAGAGGCAACGAGCAGGCAGAGAGGGCGAGGGGAATCTAGGAGTGGGTGGAGGTAGGTGGGGGGAGGTCTCGAGGAGCCGGAGGGGGAGGCTCTTATCCACCCGCGGCGTTGCCGGCGAGGTGGTCGGGCGGCGACGAGCCCCTGTAGCGGCGCGCACCGGGGGAACAGAGGGAGGGGAGAGCGACCGGGGAGGGGGCATGGGCCGGCCTAGCTAGGCCAGCTAGCGCGGGTGGGCCGAAGCCCAAGTGGGGCAGGGGCTTTCTCTCCCCTCTGCTTTTTTTTCCTTTTCTCCTTTTCTTTGTTTTTTTTGTTTTTTTCTTTTCCAGCAGCTTTTGCATTTTCCTTTTGCCACAATTGACTTTGCAAAATTATGCCACTGGCCAAAACAATCTCAAAGAATTATTAGGCACTACCAAAAAAAGATTGTGAGGCTTTAGAAATAGTTTGCCATTTTCATAAATTAAAAAGGCATTTAATTTATTTCTTAGGCCACTGTTTGAAGTATCTTAGGCCACTCAAACCTTTTGCAAAAATGTTGGTTCACCACCAATATTAGTTGTGGATTATTCTGCACATGATGAACATTTTTGTTTTCATGTCTGAGCATTTTGAATTTCACACAAAAGTTGAATTTGAAATCTGGGCTAGATTAGAATCAAAGTGAGATTAGCAACAGTAACAATGATGACATGGCACCATTAACAGGGGATTACTGTAGCATGACACTCGGTGTGTTACAGCGCCCCCTCTCCCTCTTGTCCGAATTGGACTAGGAGGGGGGCGCGGCGCCTCCTCTTTCCTTCCCCTCCTCTCCCCCTTCCTTCGCCTCCTAGTAGGAGTAGGAAAGGAGGAGTCCTACTCCTACTAGGAGGAGGACTCCTCCTCCTGGCGCGCCCAACAAGGGCCGGCCGGCCTCCCCCTCCCTCCTTTATATACGGGGGCAGGGGGCACCCCATAGACACACAAGTTGATCTACAGATCGTTCCTTAGCCGTGTGCGGTGCCCCCCTCCACCATATTCCACCTCGGTCATATCGTCGCGGAGTTTAGGCGAAGCCCTGCGCTGGTAGAGCATCATCATCGTCACCACGCCGTCGTGCTGACGGAACTCATCCCTGAAGCTTTGCTGGATCGGAGCCCGGGGATCGTCATCAAGCTGAACGTGTGCCGAACTCGGAGGTGCCGTACGTTCGGTGCTTGGATCGGTCGGATCGTGAAGACGTACGACTACATCAACCGCGTTGTCATAACGCTTCCGCTTATGGTCTACGAGGGTACGTGGACAACACTCTCCCCTCTCGTTGCTATGCCATCACCATGATCTTGCGTGTACATAGGAAAAGCTTTGAAATTACTACGTTCCCCAACAAATTCGACTAGCTTATCCCATGCCATGCAAGACGCTATGTCTTGGAGAGGATGGGTTTTGAAGACCATGAAAATTTTGAAACAAAGAAAATACACCTAAGGACCCATCATGATATGGATTTTGAAGTAAATCTGTGCAATGCTCAGAGCGTAACCCATTTTGGTTGCCAAAATTGGGAAGCACTTTGCAAAATGTATGGTTTTTATGAGGGTATGATTGTCACCATGGATCTTGGTGATCCTGACATCGAGCAAGACAATATGGACATTTGGGTCCTTGTTGATACGCTTCCGATTGTACCGCTATGTGAGTTTCTCAAACATAGTTATTAATTAGTTTATATTGTTCATTTCAAAATAGTTGACAACTTATTTCCATTGACAGCTTATTTTAATTCTTCAAAGACTGTGCGGAAGATGGTAGACAAAACCCACTACACCGATGGCTCCGAATTAACTTATAAGGAGAAAAATCATCTGGTCGCATTTTGTACTCTTCTTGAGGATTACAATAACTATTATCGAACTCCTCCAAATTATGGTGAATAGGTGCCACTAGTGCACGTGTTGAACGACGGTAACTTCTCTGGAGAAACCCTGGTAAGATTTTTTAGTATTACGACATCCGTGCATCTTTTGCATAATTCTAAAACTAGTACATCATTGCTAACTACGAAGTTATTACTATGTTTTTCAACAGAAACTCCTGATGGATTGTGTGCCTCATCTGATGTATCTGAATGGTCGCCTTACAGTTCTGAACATACTGCCAGGTAAATCTAGGGAGCTCACCTGTGCATATCGGATTTCTAAAACCGGTGAACACATGTTCATCAAAGAATGGAAGATATGTATGGACATTCGCAAGGAGGTTCTTGGAAGTAACATTCAGCGAAAGGCAATAATTGGAGACAAACTAATCTCCATTCTCCATAATGGAGAGTCAGGGGCTATCTTGTTTTTTGCTATTTTACCTTAGAAAATGTAGTAGGTCTTAATCGAATGTAGTAGGTCCTATGAGGTACAATATGTTTATTATGTGGTAATGTGTTAGAGTTGATAATGAGGAGTACTTGTGATTACGACTAGTGACCAATTTGCTAAAATGATCTTGAGGAGGTGTTATATGACAATGATGTATTATGATGATAAGTTGTTAATGATATGATGATGATGATGATATTATTATATCATTGGGTGAAAGAACCGCGGATTAGTTTCAAGTGGATGGATGATAACCCACAAGTATAGGGGATCGCAACAGTTTTCGAGGGTAGAGTATTCAACCCAAATTTGTTGATTCGACACAAAGGGAGCCAAAGAATATTCTCAAGTATTAGCAGCTGAGTTGTCAATTCAACCACACCTGGAAACTTAGTATCTGCAGCAAAGTGTTTAGTAGCAAAGTAATATGATAGCGGTTGTAACGGTAACAAAAGTAAAGACAACAAAAGTAATGCTTTTGGTATTTTGTAGTGGTTGTAACAGTAGCAACGGAAAAGTAAATAAACGAGAACCAGTATATGGAAAACTCATAGGCACCGGATCAATGATGGATAATTATGACGGATGTGGTTCATCATGTAACAGTAATAACATAGGGTGACACAGAACTAGCTCTAGTTCATCAATGTAATGTAGGCATGTATTCCGAATATAGTCATACATGCTTATGGAAAAGAACTTGCATGACATCTTTTGTCCTACCATCCCGTGGCAGCGGGGTCCTATTGGAAACTAAGGGATATTAAGGCCTCCTTTTAATAGAGAACCGGAACAAAGCATTAGCACATAGTGAATACATGAACTCCTCAAACTATGGTCATCACCGGGAGTGGTTCCGATTATTGTCACTTCGGGGTTGCCGGATCATAACACATAGTAGGTGACTATAGACATGCAAGATAGGATCAAGAACTCACATATATTCATGAATACATAATAGGTTCAGATTTGAAATCATGTCACTCGGGCCCTAGTGACAAGCATTAAGCATAGCAAAGTCATAGCAACATCAATCTCAGAACATAGTGGATACTAGGGATCAAACCTAACAATACTAATTCGATTACATGATAAATCTCATCCAACCCATCACCGTCCAGCAAGCCTACGATGGAATTACTCACGCACGGCGGTGAGCATCATGAAATTGGTGATGGAGGATGGTTGATGATGACGACGGCGACGAATTCCCCTCTCCGGAGCCCCGAACGGACTCCAGACCAGCCCTCCCGAGAGAGATTAGGGCTTGGCGGCGGCTCCGTATCGTAGAATGTGATGATTTCTTATCTCCGATTTTTTTCTCCCCGAAGGCCAATATATGGAGTTGGAGTTGGCGTCGGAGGGCCACCAAGGGGCCCACGAGGTAGGGGGCGCACCCAGGGGGGGGGGGGGGGCGCCCCCCACCCTCGTGGAGAGGGTGTGGGCCCCCTGGTCTTCATCTTTTGCGAGGATTTTTCTTTATTTTTTCTAGGATGTTCCGTGGAGTTTCAGGACATTCCGAGAATCTTTATTTTCTGCACAAAAACAACACCATGGCAATTCTGCTGTAAACAGCGTCAGTCCGGGTTAGTTCCATTCAAATCATACAAGTTAGAGTCCAAAACAAGGGCAAAAGTGTTTGGAAAAGTAGATACGGCGGAGACGTATCAACTCCCCCAAGCTTAAACCCTTGCTTGTCCTCAAGCAATTCAGTTGACAAACTGAAAGAGAAAAAGAAAAACTTTTACAAACTCTGTTTGCTCTTGTTGTTGTAAACATGAAAAGCCAGCATTCAAGTTTCAGCAAATATTATGAACTAATCATTCTCACAATAACACAAAGGTCTCACAATTACTCATATCAATAGCAAAATCAGCTAGCGAGCTATAATAACAAAACTCGGATGACAACATTCTCAAAATAATTATAACATGATATAACAAAATGGTATCTCGCTAGCCCTTTCTGAGACCGCAAAACATAAATGTAGAGCACCTTTAAAAATCAAGGACTGACTAAACATTGTAATTCATGGTAAAAGAGATCCAGTCAAGTCAGACCCAATATAAACCAATAATAATGAATGCAAACGGCAGTGTGCTCTCCAGCGGGTGCTTTTGAATAAGAAGGATGATGACTCAACATAAAAGTAAATAGATAGGCCCTTCGCAGAGGGAAGCAGGGATTTGTAGAGGTGCCAGAGCTCGGTTTTAAAATAGAGATTGAATAACATTTTGAGCAGCACACTTTTGCTGTCAATGCAACAACTATGAGATGACGATATCTTCCATGCTAAACAAATTATAGGCGGTTCCCAAACATAATGGTAAAGTTTATACTCGCCTTCCTCCACAAGCATCAATCCATGGCTTGCTCGAAACAACGAGTGCCTCCAACATTCAACGGTTCCCAAGGGGAGTTTTCTTTGCAATTATTTTGATTTAGTTTGCATAAAGCATGGGACTGGGCATCCCGGTGACCAACCATTTTTCTCGTGAATGAGGAGCGGAGTCCACTCCTCTTGAGAATAACCGCCTAACATGGAAGATAAGGGCAGCCCTAGTTGAAACATGAGCTGCTCGAGTATACAAAACCGAATTTCATTTGAAGGTCTGGAGTTTGGCACATACAAATTTACTTGGAACGGCAGGTAAATACCGCATATAGGAAGGTATAGTGGACTCATATGGAATAACTTTGGGGTTTAAGGAGTTTGGATGCACAAGCAATATTCCTGCTTAGTACAGGTGAAGGCTAGCAAAAGACTGGGAAGCGACCAACTGAGAGAGCGACAACAGTCGTAAACATGCATCAAAATTAATTTACACCGAATACAAGCATGAGTAGGATATAATCCACCATGAACATAAATATCATGAAGGCTATGTTGATTTGATTCAACTACATGCGTGAACATGTGCCAAGTCTAGTCACTCAATTCATTTAAAGGAGGATACCATCCCATCATACCACATCATAATCACTCTAATAGCATGTTGGCACGCAAGGTAAACCATTATAACTCATAGCTAATCAAGCATGGCACAAGAAACTATAATCTCTAAATTTCATTGCAAATATGTTTACTTTATAATAGCTGAATCAAGAACGATGAATCATCATATTTACAAAAACAAGAGAGGTCGAGTTCACACCAGCTTTTCTAATCCCAATAAGTCCATCATATATCATCATTATTGCCTTTCACTTGCATGACCGAACAATGTGTATAATAATAAGAGTGCACGTGCATTGGACTAAGCTGGAATCTGGAAGCATTCAACTCAAGAGAGAAGACAAGTAATATGGGCTCTAAGTTAAAATAAACAATCATGCACATAAGAGCCACTTCAACAATTTAATCATGGTCTTCCCCTACTGACCCCCAAAGAAAAGAAAAAGAAATAAAAACTATTTACACGGGAAAGCTCCCAACAAACAAAAGAAGAACGAGAAATATTTTTGGGTTTTCCGTTTTAATTACTACGGTAAAGAAATAAACTTCTACTAATTTTCTTCTTCTTAAGGTTTATTAAACACACAAGAAGAAAGCAAGAAAAATAAAATAAACTAGCATGGATATTATAGTGAAAGAGTATGAACACAGGGATCTAGCAATTAGTGTGTGTGAACATGAATGTAATGTCGGTGGGAAATACATACTCCCCAAAGCTTAGGCTTTTGGCCTAAGTTGGTCTATTGCCAGGAATGGCCTGGCGGATACCCGTAGGTGAAGCTGGGGTCATACTGTGACGCAGCGGCTATAGCCTCCTGAGCTGCAGTGTAGCATCTAGCTGCCTCCGCTCTCCTCTCGTATTCATCTGCCTCCTCTCTTGTAATAACATATCTTCCTTTTGTCTGAAAATCAAAGAAGGCAGGAGCAGGAAGAGCAATATGGACTACATGACGTTTGTTAAAGATTAGTCGATACTGGAGAGGTGGCTCTGTCCTCTCAACAAACCGGTGAGAAACCATAGAATCAAAATCTAAATAAGATGGAGGTAACTCCATATCACCCTCACGAATGTCTATCTCAAGAAAATTAGTTAAGCGGGTTGCATAAATTCCTCCAAAGAAATCCACGTTATGTCTATTCTGATGCAACCTGCGAGCTACGATGGCTCCCATATGATAATATTGGTCTCCTAACACAGCACTTCTGAGAATGCTGAGATCAGGAGCACATAAGTGACATACTTCATCCTTAGCATTAATACATCTACCTATAAAGAGAGAAAAATAATGTATAGCGGGAAAATGAATGCTCCCTAAAGTGGCTTGTGTTATGTCTCTAGATTCCCCCACAGTTATTTTAGCAAGAAAGTCTATATATTCAGATTTAGGGGGATCCCTAACATTACCCCATGATGGAAACTTGCAAGCAGAGGTGAAATCCTCTAAGTCCATGGTATAAGATTTATCATAAAGGTCAAACATGACTGAAGGAGAATTACGCGAAGATGAAAACTCAAACCTCCTCACAAATGAACTTGTGAGATCATGATACTGGGGGCATTTGTCAGCTTCAAAGTCCTCAAGCCCGGCGTTGCGCAAATATGCGCTAAATTCTTCTTTGATTCCTGCTTGATTCATAAAATTTTCTGACGGCCATTCACAGGGCCTCACAGGAGCATCTCTTGGTGGTTCCTCGTCAGCATCACGTATTGCAAGCCTGGGACTTTGTTTCCTTGAAGGTCCACCTTGGAACATCCTCCTAAACATATTGCTTCCTCCTAGAAATTTCTGAAATTTTTAGTAACTTCAAATAAAAGTGAACCAACTTCAATAAAATTGATAGCAACAACTCCTACAAGTGCCTAGAGCCTATATAAAGCATTGGAACTACTTGGAACCATATAAATTTGACATGCAAGCTCAAGAACATGGTCACCTATGCAACACAAATTTGCAATGAATAAAGCACTAGAACAAAAACTAATTGGACCAATGGAGGAGTCACATACCAAGGAACAATCTCCGCAAGCAGTTTTGCGAGAGGTGCTTTGAGCAAGGAGATCGGAAATCACAGCAACGGGGGCTGGAACTCGTGCTTGAGTTGGTTTTTCGTGTTTGTGTGAGACAAAGGAAGACGATGGGTGCAGGAATAAGTGGAGGAGGGCCACCGTGGGCCTGCAAGGTAGGGGGCGCGCCCAGGGGGGTAGGGCGCTCCCTCCACCCTCGTGGCCAGGTGGTAGCTCCCCCAGCGGTGATTTTTGCACAGTAAATTCTTAAATATTCCCGAAAAAAATCATAAAAAATTGGCATGGCATTCTGAGGACTTTTACTTTCGGGATATTTTTATATTGAGCGGATAAGTCAGGAGACAGACAGAGAAATACTATTTTACTTTATTTCTACTAAATAACAGAAAATATAAAGAAGGTATAGAAGGTTGTGCTTCTAGTTTCATCCATCTCGTGATCATCAAAATGAATCCACTAATAAGGTTGATCAAGTCTTGTTAACGAGCTCATTCCGATTAATACGGAACCGGAGAAATTTTGAATAGCACTAAGTTACCTCAACGGGGATATGAAAATCCCCAACAATGAGTATATCATACTTCTTTTTGACAGTAGGGAGAGGAAATTCAAAACCTCCAAATATAATGGATGGAATTTTTCCAATAGAGTTGATATTGTAAACTTGAGGTTGTTTCCTCGGAAAGTGTACCGTGTGCTCATTGCCATTAACATGAAAAGTAACATTGCCTTTGTTGCAATCAATAACAGCCCCTGCAGTATTAAGGAAAGGTCTTCCAAGAATAATAGACATACTTTCATCCTCAGGAATATCAAGAATAACAAAGTCCGTTAAAATAGTAACGTTTGCAACCACAACAGGCACATCCCCACAAATACCGACAGGTATAGCAGTTGATTTATCAGCCATTTGCAAAGATATTTCAGTAGGTGTCAACTTATTCAAGTCAAGTCTACGATATAAAGAGAGAGGCATAACACTAACACCGGCTCCAAGATCACATAAAGCAGTTTTAACATAATTTCTCTTAATGGAGCATGGTATAGTAGGTACTCCGGGATCTCCAAGTTTCTTTGGTATTCCACCCTTAAAAGTATAATTAGCAAGCATGGTGGAAATTTCAGCTTCAGGTATCTTTCTTTTATTAGTGATAATATCCTTCATATACTTAGAATAAGGGTTTGTTTTGAGCACATCAGTTAATCGCATACGCAAAAAAACAGGTCTAATCATTTCAGCAAAGCGCTCAAAATCCTCATCATCCTTTTTCTTGGATGGTTTCGGAGGAAAAGGCATGGGTTTCTGAACCCATGGTTCCCTTTCTTTACCATGTTTCCTAGCAACAAAATCTCTTTTATCATAACGTTGATTCTTTGATTGTGGGTTATCAAGATCAACAGCAGGTTCAACTTCTACATCATTATCATTACTAGGTTGAGAATCAACATGAACATTATCATTAACATTATCACTAGGTTCATGTTCATCACCTGATTGTGTTTCAGCATCAGAAATAGAAATATCATTTGGATTCTCAGGTCGCTCAGCAATAGGTTCACTAGAAGTTTGCAAAGTCCTACATTTTTCTTTTTCTTCTTTCTAGAAGAACTAGGTACATCAATATCATTTCTATAAGAATCTTGCTCGATTATCTTAGGGTATCCTTCAGGATACAAAGGTTCTTGAGTCATTCTACCGGTTCTAGTAGCCACTCTAATAGCATAATCATTTTTCTTACTATTCATTTCATCAAGCGCTTCTTTCTGAGATTTAAGTACTTGTTCTACTTGAGTGGTAACCATAGAAGCATGTTTGCTAACAAGTTTAAGTTCACCTCTAATATCAGCCATATAATCACCCAAGCGTTTAATCATATAAGCATCTTGTTTTAATTGTCTACCAAAATAAGCATTAAAGTCATCTTGCTTAAACATAAAGTTATCAAACTCATCCAAGCACTGACTAGCAATTTTAGTAGGAGGGACTTCAGCTTTATCATATCTATAGAGAGAATTTACCTTTACTACCTGTCTCGGGATATCGGGAGGTTCTTCAGTAAATAAGTAATTGAGATCATATACTTCTTCAACGTGCGGTAAATTAAGACCGTGTATTTCTTCAATAGGAGGTAAATTCTTAACATCTTCGGCTTTAATACCTTTTTCTTTCATAGATTTCTTTGCCTCTTGCATATCTTCGGGACTAAGAAATAGAACACCTCTCTTCTTCGGAGTTGGTTTAGGAATAGGCTCAGTAATTGGCTCAGGAACTGGCTTAGGAGGTATCTCGGGAGGTGCCCAATTATTTTCATTAGCCAACATATTATTCAATAGAATTTCAGCGTCATCCGGTGTTCTTTCCCTGAAAAGAGAACCAACAAAACTATCCAGGTAATCTCTGGAAGCATCAGTTAGTCCATTATAAAAGATATCAAATATTTCAGGTTTCTTAAGAGGATGATCAGGCAAAGCATTAAGTAACTTGAGAAGCCTCCCCCAAGCTTGTGGGAGACTCTCCTCTTCAATTTGCACAAAATTGTATATTCCCTCAAAGCGGCTTGTTTCTTATGAGCAGGGAAATATTTTGCAGAGAAGTAATAAATCATATCCTGGGGACTTTGCACACAACCAGGATCAAGAGAATTATACCATATCTTAGCATCACCCTTTAACGAGAACGGAAATATTTTGAGTAAATAAAGATAGCGCGATCTCTCATTATTAGTAAACAGGGCAGCTATATCATTCAACTTAGTAAGATGTGCCACAACAGTTTCAGATTCATAGCCATAGAAAGGATCAGATTCAACCAAAGTAATTATATCGGGATCAACAGAAAAATCATAATAGTCCTGATCAGGAACACAGATAGGTGAAGTAGCAAAAGCAGGGTCGGGTTTCATTCTACCTCTAAAAGATTCTTTACTCCATTTAATTAGTAACCTCTTAAGTTCACACGTATATCCTGGCAAGCAAAAATAGCTGTAGAAGATTCAACATCAAAAAGATAACCCTCAGGAATAGCAGGCATGGGTTCATCGTCACTAACATCATCGTGTTCAGGTTCAATAATTTCTCTTTCTCTAGACCTAGCAATTTGCTCATCAAGATATTCACCAAGTGGCACAGTAGTATCAAGCATAGAAGTAGTTTCATCACAAGTATCATGCATGGCAGAAGTGGCATCATCAATAACATGTGACATATCAGAATTCATAGCGGTAACAGGTTTAGGTGTCGCAAGCTTACTTATAACAGAAGGAGAATCTAGTGCAGAGCTAGATGGCAGTTCCTTACCTCCCCTCGTAGTTGAGGGAAAAATCTTGGTCTTAGCGTCTTTCAAGTTCTTCATAGTGTCCAGCAGATATAAATCCCAAGTGACTCAAAGAATAGAGCTATGCTCCCCTGCAATGGCGCCAGAAAAAGGTCTTGATAACCCACAAGTATAGGGGATCGCAACAGTTTTCGAGGGTAGAGTATTCAACCCAAATTTGTTGATTCGACACAAGGGGAGCCAAAGAATATTCTCAAGTATTAGCAGCTGAGTTGTCAATTAAACCACACCTGGAAACTTAGTATCTGCAGCAAAGTGTTTAGTAGCAAAGTAATATGATAGCGGTGGTAACGGTAACAAAAGTAAAGACAGCAAAAGTAATGTTTTTGGTATTTTGTAGTGATTGTAACAGTAGCAACGGAAAAGTAAATAAGCGAGAACCAGTATATGGAAAACTTGTAGGCACCGAATCAATGATGGATAATTATGCCAGATGTGGTTCATCATGTAACAGTCATAACATAGGGTGACACAGAACTAGCTCCAGTTCATCAATGTAATGTAGGCATGTATTCCGAATATAGTCATACGTGCTTATGGAAAAGAACTTGCATGGCATCTTTTGTCCTACCCTCCCGTGGCAGCGGGGTCCTATTGGAAACTAAGGGATATTAAGGCCTCCTTTTAATAGAGAACCGGAACAAAGCATTAGCACATAGTGAATACATGAACTCCTCAAACTATGGTCATCACCGGGAGTGGTTCCGATTATTGTCACTTCGGGGTTGCCGGATCATAACACATAGTAGGTGACTATAGACTTGCAAGATAGGATCAAAAACTCACATATATTCATGAAAACATAATAGATTCAGATCTGAAATCATGGCACTCGGGCCCTAGTGACAAGCATTAAGCATAGCAAAGTCATAGCAACATCAATCACAGAACATAGTGGATACTAGGGATCAAACCCTAACAAAACTAACTCGATTACATGATAAATCTCATCCAACCCATCACCGTCCAGCAAGCCTATGATGGAATTACTCACGCACGGCGGTGAGCATCATGAAATTGGTGATGGTGGATGGTTGATGATGACGACGGCGACGAATTCCCCTCTCCGGAGCCCTGAACGGACTCCAGATCAGCCCTCCCGAGAGAGATTGGGGCTTGGCGGCGGCTCCGTATCGTAGAACGCGATGATTTCTTCTCTCCGATTTTTTTTCTCCACGAAGGCCAATATATGGAGTTGGAGTTGGCGTCGGAGGGCCACCAGGGGGCCCATGAGGTAGGGGGCGCGCCCAGGGGGGGGCACCCTCGTGGACAGGGTGTGGCCCCCCTGGTCTTCATCTTTTGCGAGGATTTTTCTTTATTTTTTCTAAGGTGTTCAGTGGAGTTTCAGGACATTCCAAGAATCTTTATTTTCTGCACAAAAACAACACCATGGCAATTCTGCTGTAAACAGCGTCAGTCCGGGTTAGTTCCTTTCAAATCATACAAGTTAGAGTCCAAAATAAGGGAAAAAGTGTTTGGAAAAGTAGATACGATGGAGACGTATCAATGGACATGCACTTGAAACTAGTCCACGGTTCTTTCACCCCGTGATGTAATAAATCATTATGATGTAAAAAGAATCTCTAAATTCCGGTTGTATGAAAACTTGTGTAAAGGTGTATGAATACAACATGAAATAAAAAATAAATAAAACTCAAAATAATAGTAGTAGCGCGGGCAAGGAGAAGCGCTACTACTAATTACCAGTAGCGCTCTTCTGTAGAAGCGCTACTACTAAGTCAATTTAGCAGTAGCGTGGGTCTAGGCACGATATTGTTAAGCTTTAGCTGTAGCGCCTTATCAGTAGCGCTCCTGCCCGCGCTACTGATAGGCCTAAAACCCGCGCTGCTGCTAGGCTTTTCCCTAGTAGTGATAGGTGAGGCCAACATGCACACCCAAACACTTCGAGAAATGTGTAGTCTGGAATTTCATTGAGCAAGAGTTCAAGTGGGGTTTTCATTTTCAGAAGTCGTGAGGTAAGCCTTTTTATCAAAAAACAGGATGTGAAAAAGGCGTCATTCCAGAACCGAAACGGGACGGAGGCATGAGCTAGCAAGGTAAGGCCAGTTTCAACAAGATGACGATGCTTACGTTCAGCGGTTCCATTCTGCTGATGTGTATGAGGACAAGACACACTGTGCGAAATCTCAAGTTTGTCAAAAACGAATTGAGGTTTTCATATTGACCCCCCCCCTCTCCCAGTCGGTTTGAACATGAATAATTTTCTGCTTAAGGAGACGCTCAACGTGTGCTTGAAACTGAATGAAAACATCAAACACATCAGACTTTCGCTTAAGAAGATATAGCCAAGTAAACCGACTATAAGCATCAATAAAGCTGACATAATAATTGTGCCCACTAACAGACGTTTGGGCATGACCCCATACATCAGAAAACACAAGCTCAAGAGGATGTTTGACTACACGACTAGACTCTAAAAACCGAAGTTGGTGACTCTTGCACTGCTGACAGGCATCACAGATAGTTTCAGCAGTTTTATTGGACAGAACTAGTAGTTCATGTCGATGCAACACATGACGAACTATAGGAGCATCAGGGTGACCAAGGCGTGCATGCCAGTGCGTAGACGACACACGAACACCATTGAACGCCTGAGGAGAAAACTGCGTAGGAGATGTGGGCGGCACGTCAAGTGCATACAGGCCATGGCGAAGAAGACCACTAACAAGAACGACCCTCGTGTCCCGATCCTTCATAAAGAAACAAAAAGGGTGAAACTCAGCAAGGACATTATTATCACGAGTAAGTTGAGGAATAGACAACAAACTACGTGTATTTGTGAAGGCGACCATTTAGCGGCACCCTGCTGAAAAGGCTATAGCCGGCTATAGCGAAGCTATAGCCGGCTATTTAAAATTGAACCGAAGTGATCCCCTCCGCATCACCGCCATCGCCGGAAAAACATCAGGCACCACAGCATGGCCAGCATAACCACCATGGCACCAGAAGAGCACCGTCGATCAACAAGACAACAACAGTATGTTTGCGTGGTGGCCATTTCTCTCTTTCCGTTCATGTTCACGATTGGCGTTGTCATTAAGAGGAAATTAAGCATCAGAAAGTAAAAGATGTGTGCGTGCCAGCCGTTCCTCTCTTTTCTTTCATGTTCATGCATGACGTTGTCATAAATTATAGGTGGAAATCAAGTTCCACAAGGTAGTAAAAGTTGCATTGCTCAGTTTTCGTTGGAGGATTGCGGACTTTGCCAACCGAAGATCGATGGAGGTTAGCTATTGGAGGGAAGAAAGCCCGGAGCAATTAATGGAATAGCTTTCTTGACTTCTCTGGTAAAGAAAGGTGTGGATGCGGATGATTCTGCAGCTCAGTTGTTGTAGGGTTCAGCCCAGCTGTGCAAATCTGTCTCCTGCATTTCCCCCTACAGGAGCCAAAAGCCAAGATGAAGACTAGAAATTGATAGAAATAATTGCCTTTGAAAATTATTGATAGCATAAGTTGTCACAAGAGAACAACGGATGCTGACTTCGATATTTCAAGCTATACTATAGTTGTGCTAGAAGTACCAAATTAATTGACCAAAGTTGCATATGAAAATTGTAGTTTATTTACTGTTAATTTGAGGATATGCATGCTCTCATGTGCTCTTTTTTTGTTAGCTGTTTCTTTTTTTCGTGAATACAGAAAGCTTGTGTATTATTTCATTCATAGAAGAAGTTAAGAGCGAATACTAGTGGTGATATAACACATGACACGAACACAATAGGCGTGAACATGATGTCCAGAGTAGACAGACATGGGATGCTCGGCCTAGAAAGAGAAAACATCACAGCAAAAACTCGCCATCTTGGGAAGCAAAACCAATCTCCAAAACCACTATCGAGGACACTGCGAACAAACAAGACAGCGTCTCCATGAAGGAGAACAACACCGAGATGCAGTAGCAACCTGATCCGGATAGCCGGACCTAGGGTTTCCCCTGTTGCTCGAACAGGGGCATAGATGTCGGCCATGGCAGCGCCTCCAAGAAGGGGACGGCACCGCGGGTGTCGTCGTTGCCAACATCGAAAGGTCGAGCAAAATTTTTGCCTGGCTAGAGTCTGAGCAATCCCAAGCAGTCGGAGCAAGATTTGAAGTAGATGAAGCCAAGTCGTCGGTTGGTCGCCGCCGCAGGAAAGGGAGCTACCGCCGCCACCAAAGGAGGCACCAGATGCCGCCAGACATGAGAGCTTTGGAACAGGCGGAAAGACGGGGCAAGGTTGGGGCCAAGAGCGAGGAGGTCTCAGCCAAATAAGTAACTCGGCATATGGTATGGCTCCCGCTATCAGACAAATGATGGCATGGCAGCCTCATATTCGTTCATGTTTGTCGAGACTTGTGTACATAAGTCTCTGCAAAGATGTGCCACGTGGCAACTGCCATCTCTGTTCGAGTTGTCAAGTCACTTTATTTTGCTGAGACGTCCCCTTTGGTTCTTGGCAATATCTTTGTCGAGTCCCCGATAGAAGGCTCATGATAAAGTTCTATTTGCTTGAGGGGTATACTTTGTATGCCTTTTGCCGACAGCAGTCGTTCTCAGCTAAGTCGTTGCCGAGTTTTTTTTCCGACTTCGCCGAGTTTCTTGGGCACCCGTCAAAGCCATCGATTCCAGTAGTGAAATGAGATTTCTATCCGGATAGAGAAGATGGACAGGACTTTGGTTGGTAATACTTCATTCAGTCGACAGTACACCTATGATATGGTAAATTGACCATCTGTTTCCATATCCTTACACTACAAAAAAATACACTTCCGTGATGATACATGTTTGTCACAGTAGGTCGCGTTTTCAGTCATGCATGTACATCCATGACGATTTTATGACAGAATCAAGATAGTCATACATGGGCTGTCGTAGAAGTGTTCCATGACATTACCAAAATTATCATTATGGAAGTGTCCACTTGCATGACGATAAATCGCGCGTCACAGAAGTGCTTTCGTCAAGGGTCACCGACATGTGGCATCCACCGTAACGGAACGCCGTTAAGCTATCGGGTCGGATTTTGGATCCAATAACCCGTTAACAGCCATGACCAATGCCGATTTTCCACGTGTAAAATTCTCATTGGCTGACGGATACACGCGTCAGCTCTGTGTTGGCACAGGTGTCACTCATCCAACGGTCGAGATGGGCCTATGATATGTTGACACGTGGACCAGCCCAAAAGTGGCCCACAAAGTTTAAATGGGCCGGCCCAACCGAAGGCCCATAAGATTTAGCGGGCCATAATGGGCCGGCCCAGCTAAAGGCCCACAAAATTTAGCGGACCATAATGGGTCGGCCTAGCTAAAGGCCCACACGAATTTGCAGACCATAATGGGCTGGCCCAGCTAAAGGCCCACAAGATTTTGCGGACCACAATGGGCCGACCCAGCTAAAGGCCCACAAGATTTTGGAGACAATTATGGGCCGACCCAGCTAAAGGCCCAACATTCTCTGTCAAATCGGCTTGTCAACGGCCTATCCTAAACTTGTCATCAACGCGACCCATGGTCACTTCTGGCCCGTTAACTGTCCGCTAAGTAATTGGGCCGAATTACGGCCCGGTGTATTTCCGACCTGTTAAAGGTCCGGCTTAATTTGGGCCCATTTATAGGCCATCAAAACTTTCGGCCCATAAACGACCGTAAAGGATTTGGGTCATATTCGGCCATGTCTAGCATTCGGCCTGTTAGAGGCCCACTATAGATTTGGGACACTTTCGGCATGTTGTCATTTTCGGCCTGTTAATGCCGGACGTAAACCATGGGCCATATGTGGCCCAACGTCATATCAGGCCCATTAACGACCCATATAAAAATGACGATAATCTAGCCCGACCGAAGTTCCGGCCTATTAAAGGCCCATGTATTAGGTCGGCGCATTTACGGCCCGTCCAAATTTTGGCCTGTCAAAGATCTGCATCGTAAATGGGCCACCATTTCGGCCTGCTAAGTCCAGTGGGTTATTTGGCACAATCAGGGCCCAATCTCACTTTCGGTCTATTAAAGGCCCATGTTTTTTATGGTCTCGAGATATTTACACCTATAAACGGCCTAATTTTACTGAGGGCCCAAATTATGTTTAGGCCTGTTAAAGGCCCACTATGGGCATAGGCCTACCAGAAAAATAATGAAAGCTTAAGCTAGGCATATATTGCTCAAGTAATGAATCCACCCGGATCCCAAGGTATATCAAAGCCAATTTTAATTAACAATGATTTGTAATTTAGTATGAGCACAAAGTAACATATATCATGCAACAACGAAGTCTAACCCTCTTCCTATGCACCGGCATGTCATAAAAGAACAATTCGTGCACACCAAGTAAAGGCCAATGCATAGTACACTAGTAGAAAAAGGACCTAATATGAGACACATTAGTGTCGGTTTGGTTTTGAGCCAGCACTAATGTGTCCATTAGTGCCGGTTCCAACGGCTAGCCGGCCGTTCTCATTAGTACCGGTTCATGGCGAACCTATAGTACCGGTTCGTGCCACGAACCGGTACTAAAGAGGGTGGTGGCAGGGTGTTGTCTGTCTGGGGCCCGTCCAGCACCTTTAGTACCGGTTCGTGGGACGAACCGGTACTAAAGGTCGATGTACATAAACCCTTCGTCCCCCCGAGCCACTATGTTCTTCCCCTTTCCCCTCACTTCCTCTGTTCTTCCCCCTCTCTCCTCGAGCTCCTCACAAATTTTGCCCAAAATTTGTCAAGATTTGAAGGCCCCCATCCATTCAAATGATCACAAAGGTTAGCAACTTTGTCCTTTCAACTCTCATTGCTAGATTAGCTCTTGCAATGCTTTGTATAGTGATTAATTTGGGAGGAATAATTATATTTGCTAGTATTTGATTTATATGCAATTTGAGGTCAAAAATAACACTTAGTTTGCATATGTAGGTGTGGTTTACTTAGTGCCTTCTAAATCTCCGTCGTAACCACCGTCGATCGCCCGCACCGTCCCATCGCCGGCACCACCTTCTGGTGAGGCTCTTGTTCATGAATGTTTTAGATTACCATGTTGATGTTTATGTGATTTGGATATATAGTTACTCGTATAATTATCTTACCCGTACGTTGTTTGTTATACATAGTGCCATGGTTTTGATATCCGTCCCCGTCGGCCCTCGTCCTTGTTATGATTCGGATGTGGTACATTCTGTTTTAAAACTAGTTGTTGCATTTTGTGTTTATGACAAATTATGCCCATCAAGTTGACATAGATATTTTTATCTAGGAGGTATGTGAACCGGAAATTCCAACCGACCCTTTTGTCGAGAGGTTAAATTTAGTTGAAAGAGAAAACGAGTATTTGAAAGAAAAATTGAAAAGAATTGAGGGGGAGAAGATGGAATTGGAGTTGCATGTTGCCGATGTCGTCGATGATCACAAGATTAAGATGGAGAAAATGAGGTTGAAGATTAGAAAGATTAGAAAATATGCCATTGATAGTGTGGCTTGGTATCATTATGCTGTTGGATCAATTGTTACCTTAGTTGCGATCTTCATCACATTTGTTGTTGCATTTAAATTCTTTAGCTAGAGAGTTATTTGTATGTTGCATTTAATTAAGTGTTGTATCTGAACTTTATGTATGAACTTTATGTATGAACTTGTATTAATTTGGTCTATTTGGTGTTGTGTAATGAAGATGAGCCGACAATGGATGTATGATGACCGATGCTCTCCCGAGTTCATTAATGGAGTGCATACTTTTCTGCTTGCCGCTGAGGCAAACAAGCGGGCGGATGGTTTTATGCCTTGTCCATGTGCTAGCTGTAAGAATGGTCACAGTTACTCTACATCAAGAACCATTCACGTCCACCTATTTGAGTCCGGTTTCATGCCCCACTATAATGTTTGGACCAAGCACGGAGAAATATGGGTTATGATGGAAGAAAATGAAGAAAAAGAGGACGACGACGGCTATCCAGGCCATGGGTTCCCTGAATACGATGATACAACAATGGGGGAAGAAGCTGAGCCGGCAATGCGGGAAGAAGCTGAAGAAGAGGCATCAGATGAGCCCGCTGATGATCTAGGTCGGGCCATTGCCGATGCAAAGAGAAACTGTGCAAGTGATCTGGAGAGGACGAAGTTGCAGCGCATGTTAGAGGATCACAAGAAATTGTTGTACCCGAATTGGGAAGCTGACAAAAAAAGTTGGGCACCACACTTGAATTGCTGCAATGGAAGGCAGAGAATGGTGTATCTGACAAGGGATTTGGAAAGTTGCTGGTAATGATAGAGAATATGCTTCCAAAGGACAACAAATTGCCTGAGAGTACGTATGAAGCAAAGAAGGCTGTCTGCCCTCTAGGGTTAGAGGTGCAAAAGATACATGCATGCCCTAATGACCGCATCCTCTACCACGGTGAGTACGAGGATTTGAACGCTTGCCCGGTATGCGGTGCATTGCGTTATAAGATCAGTCGCGATGACCCTGGTAATATCGAGGGCGAGCGCCCCAGGAAGAAGATTCCTGCCAAGGTGATGTGGTATGCTCCTATAATACCACGGTTGAAACGTTTGTTCCAAAACAAAGAGCATGCGAAGGCGATGCGGTGGCACGCAGAAGACCGTAAGAAAGATGGAAAGTTGAGAGTACCCGCTGACGGTTCGGAGTGGAGAAAAATCGAGAGAAAGTACTGGGAGGAGTTTGTAGGTGACCCAAGGAACGTATGGTTTGGTCTAAGCGCAGCTGGCATTAATCCTTTTGGGGAGCAGAGCAGCAACCATAGCACGTGGCCTGTGACTCTATGTTTGTATAACCTTCCTCCTTGGTTGTGCATGAAGCGGAAGTTCATTATGATACCAATGCTCATCCAAGGCCCTAAGCAACCCAGCAACGGCATTGATGTGTACCTCAGGCCATTAGTTGAAGAACTATTACAGCCGTGGAATGGAACAGGTGTACGTGCGTGGGATGAGCACGGACAGGAAGAATTTGACCTAAAGGCGTTGCTGTTCGTGACGATCAATGATTGGCCTGCTCTCAGTAACCTTTCAGGATAGACAAACAAGGGATACCGCGGATGCATGCACTGTTTGGATGATACCGACAGTATATATTTGGATAGTTGTAGGAAGAATGTGTACGTGGGACATCGTTGATTTCTTCCGACAAGGCATCCCGTAAGAAAGAAAGTCAAGCATTTCAAAGGTGAGGCGGATCACCGGACGAAGCCTCGCCACCGTACTGGTGCTGATGTACATGATACGGTCAAGGATTTGGAGGTAATCTTTGGAAAGGGTCTTGGCGGAAAACCTGTTCCGAAGGACGCTGACGGACGCGCACCCATGTGGAAGAAGAAATCTATATTTTGGGACCTGCCATATTGGAAAGACCTAGAGGCCCTCTCTGCAATCGACGTGATGCACGTGACAAAGAATATTTGTGTGACCCTGCTTGGCTTTTTGGGCGTGTATGGGAAGACAAAAGATACACCAAAGGCACGGGAGGACCAACAACGTATGCATGGAAAAGACGGCATACATCAGGGTCAGGCCAGCTACGCTCTTACAAAAGAAGAGAAGGAAATCTTCTTCGAATGCCTGCTCAGCATGAAGGTACCGTCTGGCTTCTCGTCGAATATAAAGGGAATCACTACTGGAATCTGGCACTTTGCCATCTGCCATGGCAGATGGCAAAGGCATGGTCGGCGGATGGCAAAGGCTTTGCCATCTGCCAGCAGATGGCAAACAGTTTGTCTGAAACCCTGTCGGTAAAGGCTTCTTTGCCATCTGTTGGCTGATGGCAAAGAGCCTGTGGCTTTGCCATCTGCTAGCAGATGGCAAAGCCTCTTAACGGGGTTAGCCCCATTAGAAGGCTAACGGCATACTTTGCCATCTGCCAGCAGATGGCAAAGGCTGCAGGCTCTTTGCCATCTGCCAGCAGAGGGCAAAGGCTGCAGGCTATTTGCCGTCTGCCAGCAGATGGCAAAGGCTGAATGCTTTGCCGTCTGCCAGCAGATGGCAAAGGCTGCATGCTTTGCCATCTGCTAGCAGATGGCAAAGAGCCCAAATAGGCCAGCCCAAATGTTACATGTAGATGACACGTGGCCTCTTTGCCATCTGCCAGCTGATGGCAAAGCTCTTTGCCTTCTGCCAGCAGATGGCAAAGTGACTATATTGCCCCATTTAATTTTGTTTTTTCTTATATCAATTCACTTTCACAGAAATCAAACACAAATATAGTCACTTTCACAGAAATCAAACACAAATATATTTATATGACCAATAGTCATCAACACATATTACCAATAGTCATGAACACATATGTATCCAACACATGTTACTAATAGTAGCAAGTTTCATCCATACATATACATAGTTTCATCAATATTACACAGTTTCATCCATAGGTAGCAAGTTTCACAAGGTCAAAACAAAAACTAAAAACAAGCACTCCATCAACCCAAGCTTCCGTGATCTTAAGCAAATATGTAAAATAGGAAAGAAGAAAGTTAGAAGAACAAGACTAGAAGAAGAAGATTATTATGATGCAACTAAAATGTGAAGATTATTATGATGCAACTTATATCTGTAAAATAGGTCATTTTGGAGCTAAGTATGGTTATTATGTCATTTTTGAGCTAGCTAAGCATACTAAGTCATTTTGGTGTAAAACATGCTAAGGTCATTCTAGAGCTAAGTAAGTTTATTATGTCATTTTGGAGCTAGCTAAGCATCTGAAGTCATTTAGGAGCTAAAATATGTCATTTCTTAAGCATATTATGTCATTTTAGAGTTAGCTAAGCATATTAAGTCATTTTGGAGGAAAATATGCTAATTATAGGTCATTTTCGAGCTCCTAGGTTAAATAGGTCATTTTTAAGCTAGCTCAGCATATTAAGTCATTTTGGAGGAAAAAATGCTAAGTATAGGTCATTTTAGAGGTATCCTAGGTTAAATATGTCATTTTGGAGCTAATTAAGCTTATTATGTCATTTTGGAGCTAGCTAAGCATGTGAAGTCATTTAGGAGGTAAACTATGTCATTTCTTAAGCATATTATGTCATTTTAGAGCTAGTTAAGCATATTAACTAATTTTGGAGGAAAAGATTCTAAGTGTAGGTCATTTTGAAGCTAGCTAAGCATATTAAGTCATTTTGGAGGAAAAAATGCTAAGTATAGGTCATTTTAGAGCTATCCTAGGTTAAATAGGTCATTTTGGAGCTAATTAAGCTTATTATGTAATTTTTGAGCTAGCTAAGCATATTAAGTCATTTTGGAGGAAAAAAATGCTAAGATAGGTCATTTTAGAGCTAGCCTAGGTTGAATAGGTCATTTTGAAGCTAAGTAAGGTTATTATGTCATTTTGGAGCTAGCTAAGCATATGAAGTCATTTAGGACCTAAAATATGTCATTTCTTAAGCATACTATATCATTTTAGAGCTAGCTAAGCATATTAAGTCATTTTGGAGGAAAATATGCTAAGTATAGGTCATTTTAGAGCTATCGTACGTTAAATAGGTCATTTTTAAGCTAGCTAAGCATATTAGGTCATTTTGGAGGAAAAATGCTAAGTATAGGTCATTTTAGAGCTATCCTAGGTTAAATATGTCATTTTGGAGCTAATTAAGCTTATTATGTCATTTTGGATCTAGCTAAGCATGTGAAGTCATTTAGGAGCTAAACTATGTCATTTCTTCAGCATATTATGTCATTTTAGAGCTAGTTAAGCATATTAACTAATTTTGGAGGAAAAGATTCTAAGTATAGGTCATTTTGAAGCTAGCTAAGCATATTAAGTCATTTTGGAGGAAAAAATGCTAAGTATATGTCATTTTAGAGCTATCTAGGTTAAATAGGTCATTTTGGAGCTAATTAAGCTTATTACGTAATTTTTGAGCTAGCTAAGCATATTAAGTCATTTTGGAGGAAAAAAATGCTAAGTATAGGTCATTTTAGAGCTAGCCTAGGTTGAATAGGTCATTTTGAAGCTAAGTAAGGTTATTATGTCATTTTGGAGCTAGCTAAGCATATGAAGTCATTTAGGACCTAAAATATGTCATTTCTTAAGCATATTATATCATTTTAGAGCTAGCTAAGCATATTAAGTCATTTTGGAGGAAAAGATGCTAAGTATAGGTCATTTTAGAGCTATCCTAGGTTAAATATGATATTTTTAAGCTAGCTAAGCATATTAAGTCATTTTGGAGGAAAAATGCTAAGTATAGGTCATTTTAGAGCTATCCTAGGTTAAATATGTCATTTTGGAGCTAATTAAGCTTATTATGTCATTTTTGAGCTAGCTAAGCATATTGAGTCATTTTGGAGGAAAAAATGCTAAGTATATGATTATGTCGCTAGTATCCATATGGAAGAGAACCCGGGCCGACATGACTAGTCATAGAACCAAGGTGGCATAAACATATAGGGACAGGCATACATGACCCAGTAATGCACGTGTCGGTCATCAGCGAGTGCAACCAAGTCATAGAAAGCTATAAGGACTTCGGTGATACACCGCGTGACATTTCCTCGTAGGGACAGACACAGGAGCAAAGAAGGACACATGTCGGTCAATCCATGTGTTCCGGAGCAGTAGCGAACTACCATGGCTCAGTGGAAGCACTAGGAAGCATTTCCCTGTATGGAAGGCTACCAAAGGCACACGACTAGGTGTCGAATCACACACATACAATGCATTTCAAACATACACACATTATGCACGATATGTGTAGATACAACATGGCATCACAACAAAACTCTATTAAGCAAAACACTTGGGAAACTTACCGTCATGACGGAGGTGTAGGTGTAGGTGTAGGTGTAGGACCGGTCGCGCCAGTGGCAGACGAAGAAGGATCGGTCGATGCTTGTCGGGAGTTACGCTGCACCAAAGATTATTTCCAATGTATCGTTAGCATGATGCAACTCAAATGTGAAGACTAGTAACTAATGACCGTTCAAATGAAACTCACCGTGCCCGTCGGAGCAATGACTGGCATCGGCGGAGGGGTCTGGCCGTTCTTCTCGCACATGGACTGCACATTTGGTTTTGACGAGTCAGTCATATTAGTTACTAATGAAAGGAACATTGCGTGCATGATTTAGCTAATATGCAGAAGAAACTTACCACGAAGAGCTCGTACATGGCCCGGTTAGCCGAGTCGTTCCGGTTCCTCTCCTCCTCCAACAGCCTAGCCGTCCTCTCCTCATTCTCCCTGTCTCTCTCCGCCGCCTGCCGGTCCCACTCCGCCAACTGTCGGTCCCTCTCCTTAAAAGCAGCCTAGGTCTTCACTCTCTCTGCCTCAATAGCAGCCTGCAACACCACTCATTAACATTGTAATCATCGATAGCCGCAAACACAATGTAATGGAGGAAAGGCTACCGAGTCCATATAACAAACCTGGAATTCGATTTCCACTGGTCATAAACTTGGAGGAAAGGCTACTGTGGCCGCAAAACACAATATTGATGCGTTCAAACACTCAGGCTGTGTTTGATAGCAAACTATCCCAAAAACCTTTGTATCAAAAAACTACAGTTATTTAGCCTGCAGGTATGAAATACCACGGTTTTAACATAATGGAATATTTTGTAGTATTGATAATACAGCCAACCTGTTTGGCTATCCCGTTTTCAACGTCTCAAAATTAGCTAGGTAAAACCATTAGCAGCTGCAAACACACGTGTGCTTTCCTAGTTAGCTAGCCATTTTATGCAACTATTCGGGCATGCACCAAGAACGGCCACACACACGGTGTAGAAGACACATATTCTAGCTGCCTATCCGGACGACAACAACGTCTTCAAAACGATTTTGTGGTTGGCTGTAATTTGGAGCAACAAACGGCAAGCGAGCTAACTGAATCACCAAGAAGAAGATCCTAATAAAACGATCGTGGATATGAGGATGTTGAGAAGAAGGTCTGAGCGAGAGACTCTCTTTTCTCCTCAGTGAGCTCAGTTTTAAAAAAAGAGGTATGTGGTTCTTTTTTTATGCAGAGAAAATATTGTAGTTTGCAAAAAACTGCAGTATTAAAATCACAGTATTTAGAGACACTCAAACAACCCTTTGGCCTAGTTTGGCAGCACCGTTTCTTCAAAACCATAGTAAATGAAAACCTCAGTATTCCAATGCGTGTGGGCAATGAATACTTCAGTTTCCAGAAACCACATTTTTTTCTCGGTTTTAACAAAACCATGAAGGTGTTTGGCAAGTGCAGTTTTTCTCACTTTCCCCGGTTCGACCGCTGAACCAAACCCAACTACACTCAAGGAGTTACAACGTCCTGGTCAGCTTGTGCTAAGGCAGCTGCATGCATGTGGCCTTGCGATACACGCACTAGTCCCCTCCTAGATGCTAGGATTTGCAGATTGAGTTATCTAGTCATCTCTTGTATCTCTGGCTGCATAGAATCGATTGGTCTACGACTGCTCTAATTAGCGATTGATCTGCTCGACAATCTAAGCCTCGGCATGCCCATGTTTTCAGCCGTTTTTGTAGTGTTGTACATGCGCCTCTGGCCGGATATGACCGAAATTCTAGCTAGCTTAGTGTGTTGCGTCTCAGGAAGTCAGGATCAATCGATCTAATTTCCAATCTAATCTACAGGGCGCCATGGACATACCTAAATCGATGGTGCCGTGGCGGGGAGGGCCGTGGGAAGGGGGTGGCGCCGCGGCCTGGCTTGGTGGAGGGGCGGGCTGCAGTGGCGGGGAGGGCCGCGGGGCACGCCGCAGTGGCCGGGAGGGCCGCCGGGAGGGGGCGGTGCCGCGCCTGGAACGGTGGAGGGACGGGCGCAGGGGCGGGCTGCGGTGGCGGGGAGGGGCGGGCCGGCGGCGGTGCTGGGCGGTGGTGGGCCGGCAACGGTGCTGCGCGTCATCCGACGGCTGGGGCGCGCGGGTGCTGTGGTGGGTGTTTTTTTAGACAACGGTGGTGGGGGGTGGGTGAGGTGGGGAGAGAGAGAGAGGGGTGGGGCCGGGCTGGGAGAGAGAGAGGGGTGGGGCCGGGCTGGGAGAGAGGGGAGGAGAATTTTTTTAGAAGAAGAGGCCTCTTTGCCATCAGCCAGCGGATGGCAAAGGCCCATATCTTTGCCATCAACCAGCAGCTGGCAGATGGCAAAGAGGTGGGGCTACTGGGCCGTTATCCATTGGGCCCCACCCACTTCTTTGCCATCTGCCAACTGACGGAAAAGATTCTTTGCCATCTGCTGGCAGATGGCAAAGAGGTGGGTTGATAGGCCGTTACAGCACTGGACCCCTACCCACCTCTTTGCCATCTGCTGGCAGATGGCAAAGATTATTTGAAATCCACCAGCAGATGGCAAAGAATTGGCTGATGGCAACCATGTTCTTTGTCGTCTGTCAGTTCTTTGCCATCTATTTTTTATAAGCAGATGGCAAAGAAGTTCTTTGCCATCAGCTGGCAGATGGCAAAGAGCTGGCTGATGGCAAATTCCCAGTTTCCAGTAGTGAATAATAAATATGGCAGAGAAAAAGTTCCAGAACCTAAAGTCTCATGACTGCCACGTGATTATGACACAACTCCTTCCGGTTGCATTGAGGGGGCTTCTACCGGAAAACGTTCGATTAGCCATTGTGAAGCTATGTGCATTCCTCAATGCAATCTCTCAGAAGGTAATTGATCCAGAAATCATACCAAGGTTACAGAATGATTTGGTGCAATGTCTTGTCAGTTTCGAGTTGGTGTTCCCACCATCCTTCTTCAACATCATGACGCACGTCCTAGTTCACCTTTGCGAACAGATTAACGTTTTGGGTCCTATATTTCTACACAATATGTTCCCCTTTAAAAGGTTCGTGGGAGTCTTGAAGAAATATGTTCATAACCGTGCTAGGCCAGAAGGAAGCATCTCGAAGGGCCATGAAAATGAGGAGGTCATTGAGTTTTGTATTGACTTCATTCCTGACCTTAAGTCGATTGGTGTTCCCGAATCGCGGCATAAGGGCAGACTGGAAGGAAAAGGCACGCTAGGAGGGCATCGAATAATATGTATGGATGGGCATTCTCTTACTGAAGCACACTAAACACTTCTACAGAATTCTGCCTTGGTGGCTCCGTATATGGAGGAACACAAGAATTTTCTATAGTCCAAACACCCGAAGAAGTCTGACGACTGGATTACACGCGAACAAACAAGGACTTCCGCCGGTTGGTTGCAGAAACGTGCCCTAAATGATGGCGATATTCAAAATGACATGTACTCGCTGTCCCAGTTACCATATTCGAATATAATGACTTTCAAAGGGTACCAGATAAATGGGAATACATTTTACACGATCGCCCAAGATAAGAAGAGCACCAACCAAAACAGTGGTGTCCGCTTTGATGCAACAACCAACACGGGAAAGGAAACATATTATGGTTACATAGAGGACATATGAGAACTTAATTATGGATCAGGTGATTTGAAGGTCCCTTTGTTTCGGTGCAAATGGGTCAATATGCACGAGGCGGGGTAACGGAAGACCCGCAGTACGGAATGACAACAGTGGATCTCAACAATCTTGCATATGTAGACGAACCATTCGTCCTAGCCAATGATGTGGCGCAGGTTTTTTATGTGAAAGACATGTCTACCAGGCCGAGAAAAATAAAATATAAGGAAGCGAATGGATCATACGATGAGCCAAAGCGCCACATAGTTCTTTCAGGAAAAAGAAACATCGTGGGAGTGGATGACAAGACAGACATGTCAGAAGATTATGAAAAGTTTGATGAAATTCCTCCATTCACAGTGAATATTGACCCGAGCATCCAGTTAAATGATGAAGATTTTCCATGGCTACGGCGCAAAGGGACAGACGCGAAGAAAAAGTTTCACACCCAAAGATCTGGGATGTGATCGGCTTCCCTATCATCACTTTCTTCTGTGTTTCACACCCGGGAGGGAATGTCTGTAATAGTTAGGGTAGTTATGTGTTTTGGCATTTGAAACGCGAAGAAATTTTATGTGCAAACAAATTCTTTTCATGCATTTACTGATTTTTTCCAGCTAAATGACCCTGAAATTGAAAAATCATTTCAAATGAACTCAGAAAAGGTTGAAAGTTGACATGGTATCATAATTTCATACAAATAGCATGCGCTAGAAAGTAGAAAGGGTTATGGCAACAACTGGATGCACTTCGTGTACAAAATGGACAATCTCTTGCGAAGTATCAGGGTTTCCGACGAAACTGAACTGTTACAAAGGCATTTCATTTTTTAAATAACCTAAGCATTACCAAATTGAATATAATGATAAAACACACTAATATTAAATATAAGAAAAAAGAATCACTGAAAAAAGTTTTTTCAAAGTTAAGTTATTGACAAACTAGTGATTCACACAAATTTCAAATAATTCAAAATTTAAACTATTCAAATTTGAAAACTACCGGCACTAACAGAAAGTTTGTAATTTTTTGTACCTAAAGCAAAAATATTCGCAAAGAAACTCTAAATACAGCAAAAACAACTCAAAAATAAATAAAACAAAAATAAATAAAGCAAAGAAAATTTAGAACATAAAAAAGCCCACCTACTGGGCCAAAGCGGCTTGCATACGACTAGGAACACAATCTTTTGTTGGGCCAGGATGCAGGCCCGCAAAGGCCCAGTAGGCCCACTGGGCGAAGAGGACAGGTAGGCCCAGTAGGCCTGACTAGGAGAGGAGCTCGAGAGAGCTACCGCACTGGAGCTTATAAACCAGTGCAGTAGCCTCTCGGCTAGCGAGGTGGGACTAAACTTGCGCACCGCCTGGAGCCAGCGCACCGCCTGGAGCTAGCGAGGTGGGACTAAACTAGCGAGGGGGGGGCTTTAGTACCGGTTGGAGCCACCGCCCGGTACTAAAGGGGGTGCGCTTCCCGCCGCTTGGCCTGGCCAAAACAGACCTTTAGTACCGGTTGGTGGCTCCAACCGGTACTAAAGGTCCATCCTATATATACAACACTAGAAAAAAATTCAGTTTCCCTCTGTTCTTCCCTCTGTTTCCTTCCTCCGTTGCACCGGCCTGCCCCGATCGTCACCGCCCCCGCCCCTCGTCGCCGCCCCCGTCGACATCGCCGCCTCGGCCGTCCCCGCACCTCGTCGCCGCCCCCGTCGACGTCACCGCCCCGGCCGTCCCCGTCCCCGTCGTCCCCGTCACCGCGCCCCGCCCCGCCCCGCCCCGTCGTCGCTGCCCCGTCCCGTCGCCCCGGTCGCCCCGGCCGCCTCGCCCCGTCGTCGCCGCCCCGTCCCGTCGCCCCGTCGTCGCCGCCCCGTCCCCTCGCCCCGTCATCGCCGCCCCGTCCCGTCGCCCCTTCGTCGCCGCCCCGTCGTCGCCTCGCCGGTGAGCTCGCCCCGGCCGCCATGTCCACACACACACACACAGTACCACACACATACATACACACACACACACTACACACACACACACTACACACATTAGTTTGTTTGTTATAAATTTTTCTGTTTTTTAGTTATAGAAATGTTAGAAATTATTCTGTTTTTTAGTTATATAAATATTAGAAATGTTAGTTTTATAGAAATGTTATAAATGTTTTCTGATTTTTAGTTATAGAAATGTTTATAGAAATGTTAGCAATTTTTCTGATTTTTAGTTATATAAATATTAGAATTGTTATGGAAATGTTAGTTATATAATCAGGAAATTTTAGAATTAGTTTTAGTTAGATGAATTAGATTAATGTCAAATTGTTAGAATTTGCATATAAATAGAATTTTAGTTATCACAATCCAATCATTTAAAAAATGTTACTTTTTGCGGGCATATAGTATTTGTTCTCGATGATATGCCCGGCCCGCATCCTCGCCGTCGACCCATTCGTGACGACGTCATGCTTCAGAGGACCCATGTCCGGGATTGGGCTCCGCCAGGCTGGCACTGGGAGGTGCTACCTGGAGGGGCATGCCGCTTGGTGAGGAACCTGGCCTCGGGTCCCGTTGTCGACCCTGATCTCCTTTGGTGGCGTTCGTGTGGGCCACATTCGGTGCAGAGGCAGCCGGCCCCGCCGGAGGTGGTGCGTCGCCGTGTCAGGGAGGAAGACGAGCACGTCCATCGCTACATGGCTGCTATGGATGACATCAGGTTCTCCACTACTTGGCAGGTTCTTTGGGCAGATGACCGGAGAAATGATCCTGTGATGGTTCCTTCTCTTTGGGTGTCCACCGCCCGCGCCCCAGGAACCGCGAGTGGCGCCCTAGATTCTTCTGTAGTACTCGATCTTTATTAGGTACCTAGCTAGTGATGTATTCGATATATAATATTCGAGACGATGTATTCGAGATTATATATATTATTCGAGACGATGATGTATTCGAGATTATATATTAATCAAGATTATGCATATATATTATGTACTATATGATTCAGTTTTTCCTTATTGATTGCATCCATGCATTGTAATTTGAATACTAAATTGTTCTATATTTCTTCTGTATTAGTTAAGTAAAAGCTATGGTGGACAATACTGGCAGAGACAGAGAAGAGGAATTGTTCGACATCATACGCAACCCTCGCAGGCTAGATGATCTGAATGAAGCAGATGACGGCTCCCAATATCTATACAATACCGGAGAGGGTGATGAAAAGATATTCGATCTCGACGACCGAGCTGATAAAGTCATGAACTATGATTCTGATTATGATGACACAAAGAATGCTGATCTTCAAATAACAAAGACTACCGGGGAGGTATATTTATATAAGTAGGCATCTGGTGATCATCACATGTTTTTTTATTTTAAGATATACGATCTTCCTTCTTTCAGCCCTCTGGATCGAGCAAATCGGCTTCTACAGACGGCAGGACAAAGCGAGGCTCGGGCAGATTCTTGAAGGATGGTGTAAAGTACAACATCGAATCCGTCAAACCTAGTGGTGAAGCCCTGACGCCTAAGAACATTGCAAACAAGTGGACTCGTCAGTGCATAGTTCTTGTGAAGGACAAACTCCCGATCTCCATTCAAGAATGGAAAGAGCCAAAGACTAAACGTCCAGGTGTTACTTGGGTCGACGACAGAGCCAAAAAAGACCTTTGGGATTCTCTGATGGAACATTTCACCCTACCAGATTATTTCACTAAAGCAGATGTGAAGAAAGTCAAGGGCGCTGCTCTTAAGAAGATGGCAATTGCCTTCAACAGCCACAAGAAAACTGTATGGGCCAACTACCTCACTGCAAAAAGGAAGACTCCAGAATTCACGGGAACACTGGAGAAGCACAGAGAACACTGGGACGATTTCGTGAAATTCAAGGATCCAGAATTATCTAAGGAACGGTTGATAGAAAACAAGGCCAATGCCAGAAAAAAGACACAGTTCCATAGGCTGGGTCCAGGTGGCTACGTGGTGGCAATGCCTAAGTGGGATAAGTCTGAGCAAGAGATGGAGGATGCAGGGGTCACTCCAATTACTAGGAGCTGGCCCCCCAGGTGCAGAACTTGGTTCTATGCGCATGGGGGGCGTTGGACCCGAAGACAGGCCTGGTTTCGCGGAAGGCAAGTCTAAAAGGAGCCGAACAAAAGATACTTGAGGCAATAGAAGAAGCTCAAACGGGGGCGTTCACGCCCAACAGAGAGAACGACGAGCTTACGCGCGCCCTAGGAAATCCTGAACACCCGGGAAGAACACGAGGCAAGGGCGTTATTCCTAGTATGAGGGATTTTTGGACTGGAACGACGACTACAGGTCCCAGGCAAGAAAGAAGATGGAGGAGGAGAAGAAGAGGAAGCTGGAGGAGGAGCAGATGAAGCAGGACGTAGAACGCCTTTAAGGCCTAGAAGCAAGGCACGCGGACTTGGCACTCAAATTCCAGCAACAGCAGGAGCAGATCGACTCACTTAGCTAGGAAAGGGGGTCTCAGCAGCGGCATCAGCAAGCGGATGATCGTCCATCATTGGATAGCACCGTCCCATCCATGCCGAGAAGCAGCGTTGGTTCTGCCCCGGGCGACACACTGCTGGATACATACCATCCTGTGGATGACATCATAGAGAACACTAACTATGAGCTACACTCCAAAATGAAGAACATATCCATGAAGGTGGCGTACGGTGTTGCTTTCATAATTACCCCTGAAGCAACCTTCCATTGCATGCCGATTCCAGAGGGCTATGCTCCTGTCATGGTTGATGAAGTGGTGTAGCCATATTCGATGCTAGCACTTGACATTGCTGGAGGTGACGGCGAGCGCACACTAGGAGAGGCCGTACATTGTATCATCCTATGGAGAAAGGATTGCATCATCTTTCCAAGTCCACCGACACCGCATCGTCTGCCGACTCCTCCTCGAAGGCCGCCACCGAGTCAACAAACTCCCGCTCCTCCAAGTCCACGAATGTGTGAGCCGACTTCTCCTTGAAGTCCGCCACCGAGTCAGCAGACTCTCGCTCCTCCAAGTCCATGAACACGTGAGCCGACTCCTCCTCGAAGTCCGCCACCTCCTCCAAGTCCCCGACCACGTGAGCAGACTCCTCCTCCTTCATGTCCGGCACAGCGTCAGGCCACTCCTCCTGCTTCAAGTCTGGCACAGCATCAGCCACGTCAGCCGTCTCCGCCATCTCAGCAATCGCAGAAGAGACACGCTACAGCTATGGTGCGTAGCGGTACGAGTCGAGGTAGTACAGGAAGTACAGGCGGAGACAAGCGATATAAATATGGTCCAAGCCTCGCTCCTCTTCCTTAGAGGCCTGACGACATGACCGAGGAGCAAAACGCAGCCATAGTGCAGGCCCAAGTGGACGCCCATTTTGGACCGAAACCAGCACCGCCGCCAAAGGAGAAAGTGCCTGAGAAAATGATTGACCACTTCATTCGTATGGCTAGAGCACCAGCTCCCAAGCCTGTTGACTCAGACTATGAGCGCCAAATCAGGAAGCTACATCGAGCACGGCTACAGAAGGAAGTGAGCTCGAGCTCGAGCCAACAAGCAGCTGGCAAAAAATGCGGGAAAACCGTTCCCTAGCCGGGAGAACAGGCGGCCAAGCGATCCCCCCGCTTGTTGTGCCACAAACACATGAGAGGAGTACGGACGCCAAATATTATTGTCGGCAAATCGTTAGCGTTCCCCAGCTGGGTGATGTGGTAATAACGCAGGAGCATATAATGCAGGCTGAAATGCTCAAGATCTCTGTTGGACAACTCCTCGAAATCGAGCCCATGTCTCCGCTTAGAGAATCGGAAATAAAACGGAAATATGTCCGGGGCCAACCTTTGGTCCATCCAGACAAGGTCAAGGACCTCCCAACGAGAATGTATGAATTGCATCAATGGTACATGAACATTACCAAGATTTCCAATCGAGAGTCCCTCATGGTGAATGTCAAGCATGAGCATTACTACCATGAGAACGCTCTGGCCTTGAGTATTCAGAACTATTTCAGTTATACAATCAAGACGCACTCGACAAGTCTATCGTCAGTTGCTATTGTCTGTAAGTGATTTCTTTCTGTAATTTAAGTCTCAAGCTAGCTATGTAGTGATAATTTTGATCAATCATTACATGTAATTATCCTCACTATATTATTTTCTGTGGTATTATATGCAGGATGAAGATGTATGAGAGGAAAAAATCTGGACGCTATGGCATTGGGTTCATTGACCCAAATACCATTAATGAGTACACATGGAATCTTCCAGTTTATCAAGCAAGTGTAGAGTAAAGCATGCTAGAGTTCTTGAAGCACCTCAATACCAATGAAGCTATAGTACTTGCTTACAACTTCATGTGAGTCACACTGTCTTGTAATACAAATTCTGTTTTTGCTTACTAGCTAGTTAGATGTTAATAATTAAGTGTATACGGTTTACGGTAGTTGATTAATTTTATGCACATGCCCGCTTAATTAAGACATGCAAACATGTGCGCATGCAGTTGGCACTGGATCTTGTTAGACATTAAAGTTGAGGAAGGAAGAGTTGAATTACTGGACTCACTACTTAAATAAGATAAAGACTATATCACCGTGAAGGGGATAGTCAACAGGTAATTTCAATCATTATTAACTATATCTCGGCATATTATTAGTTCATCATTTCCTGATATGAACTATTTAATAACCCATTTATTAATTTTCTTTGCCGGCTGGCAGGGCATGTGCAAAGTTCATCAAGGTGACTCCAGGCAAATGGGCAAAAAAGTTGTTTTGGCATCGACCAAAGGTAAGTAATTAAGTAGTACTAGCTAGCTACCATCTCTTTAATTTTTGTTTCAATATCATTAATTAATTATCATGATTGATTAATCGTTATCTGATTCAATTCCATTCTCGTAAAGGCCCTGAAGCAGGCGCCGGGGAATGATCTGTGTGCATTCTATGTTTGCAAGAACATTCGCATGATGGCGTCCCAAAGGAGCAGATCTGATAGACAGGACTGGGTACGTTCGTCAGAACACTATTCACACCATTATCAATATCTAGTCACACAACTAATACACATGCATATAGATCTCCTTCTTAACAGTCCGGAGAGGTGCGGGATAAGCTCCTACCAATGGACCGCATAATAGTACTTCAAGAGAAAATAGCCGGATTTTTGCTCGACCAGGTCATAGATCCCAAAGGAGAATATTATTACCCGCTACCGCCCCCATGAACCACTTGTCATCATGCTCCGGAGGCACCAAGGCAACATGTAGGAGAAATTGTATATGTATATACATGTTTATGTGTGAATAATTAATGATGTTGGTTGTGAGACATTCGATGATATATATATATATATATATTTATATTTATATATATTTATATATATAGACGGTCTATTCTGCTAATATTAGCAGAATAATTATTCTGCACACCACTTCCGCACTGCACGCTGAACGCAAGTGCATTGCATCTTCTGGACGACGAGCACTGCAATATAGACAAGTGAACTTCGCGTCGGAAAAAACTGCACGCAGTGTTTTTCTGGTACTGTTTTCGCTCTAATTTTTTGATTGTTCATCAAAACGAGGCGTATAATATACCGTTGAAAAGCTATGGATTAGGGGCAACTTCGACATGTTGAACAGTTTTCGAGATTCCACACAGTTTAAGAGCAGTTTTGAAAATGGTGCGGCGGATGACGAGTGGCAGCGAGTGTTTTTTCGCGTTTTTTTTCTAAACCGCTTGTCGGAACGAAGCAAATAATACGCTGTTGGATAGATATCGTTGAGGCACATCTTTTTCATATATAAATCTTTCTCTAATTCGTTACGGTTGAAGAGCAGTTTCAAATTTACTAAATCGCGGAACTCTCTTTTTCAATTTTTTTCAAATTTTCAGTACTGTTTTCGCTGCAGTTTTCTAACCGTTTGTCGAAACGGGACGTATGATACGCCGTTGGAAAGCTACGAACGAGGCACAACTTTCATATGTTGAAATGTTTTTGAGATTCCTTACGGTTTTAAGTTAATTTTGAAAATCGTGCGGCGGATGACGAGTGACAGCGGCCGTTTTTCGCGAAATTTTTACAAACCGCTGGTCGGAATGATATAAACGATACGCCATTGGTAACATATCGACGAGGCACAACTTTTTCATGTAGAACACACTCTCTAATTCTTTACGGTTTAAAAGGAATTTCGAATTTATCGAAATGCGGACACTGTTTTTCGCGACACCCAAATCGACGTGGGTACTTCATCCGACTAAAAAGCGCACTGCAACGGACGAAAAACCGCACTGCATCACACGGGTAAGAGAACTGCATAGTTTCTTTTATTCAAACGTAATTTTTTTTTCAAGGACGAGAAAAGTAGAATGCACTTCACATCGGGGTGTAAATGAACCACAACACTATCAATAAGTTAACTGCATTACTTTTTTTCGCTTCCATAACATTTTTTTGCACTTACGGGATGAACAACATCATGCGGTCGACCGCACTGTTTCAGAATGAAAACCGCACTGCATTGGATGGGCAAGCGAGCTGCATAATTTCTTTTGTCAGACGAGTTTTTATTTATTTTTTATTTTATTATGAACAAGAGTGGACCGCACTGCATTGGGTGTAAATGAAGCACGACACTATCAAGAAGTGAACCGCATTACTTTTCTTCGCTTCTGTAACAATTATTTGCACTTACAGGATGAACAACATCATACAGCCGACCACACTACTTCAGAATGAAAACTGCACTGCACCAGACGGGCCAGTGAACTTCATGTTTTTGTTGTGAGACGTAAGACTTTCCAGATGAGTTTTTGTTGTTTCTTTTTCATTTTTTTCATGAATGATAATGGACGGCAAGGCAAGTGAACCGCACTGCATCAGATAGGGCAAACAAACTGCATGATATTTTTTGTTTTTTATCCTAAAAATTTATGAAGAGTGGACCGCAAGGCAAGTGAACCACTATACGAATTGATGAGATCTGCAAAACATTTTTGTAGTTGTACTTAACTTTTTTTGTACAAACATGTCCCAACTGAATTGTCGAGGCTAGTGAACCTCATAATGTTTTTTTAACAAACATGTCTCTACTGCACGAAACTATAGATAAAAGCAACACCGAAAACTGAAGAAATTTGCACCGTTTTGAAGCTCACTGAAGAAATTAGTAGGCACACACCTAAAACCAAAAGTAAATTTCAATCAAGTCATATATACACGGCATACTAAACCACATAACCACACACTTGCTAATACTATTTTCTTGTAGGAGATTCAAATCGCGCCCAAGCTCACTAAAGCTAATTGAAGATGCAAATTAACAAAAAACTGCACTGCATGCTCGCAGTAGAGTTGAACGCATAGGGTGGAGCGAGAGGTACATCGGTCCAGAGAACACCTACAACAAACTGAAGTACACCCCATACCCTCTTGTGCCAAACTGCAAGGCGCATAGTCTGACCACGGCAAGTGTACCGCAGGCATGTGGAATCCATCGCCGGTGACGGTGCTCAGTCGTTCCCCACAATGGACAGCACGCACGAGCCGGCAAACTGCACAACACATACACGCACCAAACTGAATCTCATTTTACTGGAGCGACCCGGCCTCCTCCTGCTCGCTGTCACATGCTGTGGTAGCCTCCTCTAGACTGGAGAGGCCACGGATGGGGACGCCAGGGGCTGCCGTCACCGGGGGAGGTGCCGCCGGGGGAAGCATCCTGGCGGTAAAAAAAAGAAAGAGCCTGGTGGGACGTGGGAGGACGGACGGGGTCGGAGGGGCCGCGATGGGAGATGCCCCGATGCAAGGCACTGGTGGCAGCCGACGGCAGAGGAGGGAAGCGACGGGGCATCCGTGGGGCGGTTTCTAGGTCGGATCCACCCCCGGCGGCGTGGTTGGTTGTCGCTGCCTCGGATCCCTTGTCGCGGACCACCACACTACATCATGAATCTGTGGGGAGCAGGGCAGCTTGATCCCGGGGAGGGTGCGACGGCTGGGACGACTGCCCTTTTGACCATCGGCGAGGCGTGCATAGAGGGGCGGACCGGGGAGGAGAAGGTGGTGGTGGTGGGAGGCCGAGGCGGGGTTGCAAGGCGGCGCCCCGTCATGAATCCGGCAACGGCGGCCCAGAGAGGTGAGGCGCAGGTTTTAGAGGAGGGGGAGACAGGGAGGTAGAGCCGGATCTCGTCGGATCCGGCCGTTGCTTGACGGGGAGTGGCCGGCGGCTGTAGGTGGCTTGGCGGGGGCGGCGGCCCAGTGCGGGGATGGCGCGGCGGCGGCCCAGGGGAGGAAGCTGGCGTGGCGGTGGGAGGTTGTGGGGCAGGGACGAGCAAGGGTCGTCGGGTCCCCTAGGAGGCCGTGAGGCGCGGTGGGAGGGGAGGGCGGAGGCGCGCCGACCGGCAGAGGGGCTGGCGTTGGAGATCTGGGCCGGGGACGGTGGGGAAGGAGGTGGGGCACCGGAGCCGGCCTGGCGGTGGGAGGCCTGGTTGAGGTCCATCATGGGAGGAGTGGGGGAGGAGAGGTGGCTGGTGGGTTGGATCGGTGGTGTTGAAGAAGAAAGTGGAGGGGATCGGGGGGAGGAAGAAGATGGAGAGAAGTGAGGTCGTGGGAGGAGAGGGAAGAGTGGGTGGGGTGGGGATTGCTTCGGCCGGCTCTGTGGCAGTGTGGTGCACGTTGGGTCGGTCAGGGTGGTGTTATTAGAATAAGGTGGGGATGTGCAGAATATGACTATAGAAGGTGTTATCATAATAGACCCATCATATATATATATATATATATATATATATATATATGGAAAACAGATTCTACCACCTAGTGGTAGTTACCACCTAAGAATCCACCGTTGATTTGACGTGCCTAGATGAGGTTCCACCCGACCCGTTTAGAATTGATATTAATTATTTTCATTAGTTTATTTGGTGGTTACCAGGCCCGTTTGGTCGTGAGCCTATCCAAAAGTTTGAATGCACTCCTATTTATTCGTCTGGCATCCTTATCCACCTACTACCCAACCTAGCATTTTTCTCTACGTAAAAATAGAATTGTTTGTATATTCTTGTTACCAAGAGCAAACATATTTTTTCTCTATCTAGCGTATATTCTTGTTACCAAGAGCAAACATATTTTTTCTCTATCTAGCGTTCTGCCTAGGCGACACTTCCATCACCGGCTAGAGAAGGCGGTTCGGCGTCGTCGAGAGTATTCTTCTGCCACCGGCGACGCAGTGAAATAACGGCGACTGCCAGCAATTGCAGCCGATTGGGATTAGGATCATGGATGCATGTTGCGTATTCATCCGGCAAACAAAATCTTTTATACTCTTCCTGATTTGTTTTCTTATCTAATATGAATTCATTGTTGACCAACAGCATAGCAAAGATGCACCTATGACCGACTACCTTCGCAGGCGTCAACCCCTGCTGCAGTTCTTACATGAGTGCAACAGCATGATTATGAAGATCCAGATGATGTGACGAAGAGGAGCGACGAGCAAGGCAGCCGCAAGCCGCCAGGTGCACAACCAGAGGAAGATCCCTCGCGTCATGGCGTCACCAGCGTGTAGCCGTCACCGACGACGACACAGCTGCCCGCTCCTATTTACTCAACGGCTTCCTCCGATGGTGTGTGGTACAATAAGACTGAACGTACGACACGCTCAACCAGCTGCCATTGACTTGCGCGCTTCGCCGCCGCCCTTGAAGATCTCATCACTGGATGCTACATCAATCCAATATGATCTCGAACGTGCCCAACCCAGCTATTATTACGTTCCAACAGTATAGTGAATCCCAATTCGGTTCTCAAATTATAGATCAGTATATGTATATGCACACGCATCGCCACCAGTCCAAGAAACTATCTGTTAGAGTTATGCCCCGTATTCTCTCATCTACCTCAGTCATGTTCTACCCAGTACATACAGTTGTTTGAAGATGTAGTATGCCAACAGATTTTTTATTTTGCAATCTCATACCTTAGTATATTCGATCAGTATGAAGATGTATCATTCCTTTTTCTGGAAATACTCCTCTTATCTTGGAGTATAACTAATTTTCTTTGTGGGAAGATACTTATTATTCAGACATACTCCATTCTTCATACACCTTTTTGGAGATACTCCATACTACATACTCAACTCCTTATTTTGGACAATATACTCCTTATTTCGACATACTCCATTCTTCATACACCTTTTTTGGGATACTCCATACTCCATACTAGTACTACAATTAAGAAGTATACAACATGCACCTTAACCAGGCGAGAGATATATGCATACTCCATAGTCGTGAATATACTATTTTCAAATAACATACATATACTATTCTCTGAACTACATACTCCAATAGTAATATACTTCAAACTATGTACGATATGATATACATGCTTTTTTCCCGGAGAAAAGTGTACTACATATCATATAGTACATAGTTTCACACTATAAACTCCATACTCTCTTTTGGAAAAACTATATACTTCTGACTATATATTCCGTACTTTTTATAGAAAAAGTGAATACTTCATACTCGCAACAAAAAAATACTTCATACCCTATACTTCATTTTTTGGGTGCACATACTACTTTTTTTTGAACGGCCTGGACATGCAGGCTAACGTCTACATGCGCATAGCCTTCACATATATTCTAATTTAATAAAGAAAAACTGGAGAACTACTTGAATGTATATTAGCATGAAATACAACGAACGCAAGTGCTAGAAATGTTAACCTATATACGTGGATTACAAGTTCTAAGAATATGTACTGTTGGATTAAAAAAAGGTAACCATACTTCCTTATCCGGTGCCAACCAATAGAGTCACGCCCACGTCCTTATCCATTCAGCCAAGAATAAAAGAAACAGTTGAAAACTTGGACGTACTCTCCCACCTAAAAACCAGGGATTTCATTATCCAAAAAAATATATTATTTTCTCCACCGCCTGATTGCCTAAAGCTGCTAGCGGGTTAGAGGATTCTGCCCACGTTCGCTACCCAGCGCACTCGGTTGCCTCGCTGCTAGGAACAGGGACACGTGGAGGCCAAAGAAGATGGTGGTAACTATCACTGCTTGTAGATAAAATTTGTCACACACACACACACACACACACACACACACACACACACACACACACACACACACACATATATATATATATATATATATATATAGTGACACTATTTTAATCCCAGGACTCTATAGTTATTTGGATCACAACAGCCTCTATAAGGGCCCGATAGGGCCCTCCCGAACTTCCCCGAACTGCCGTTCTGGCCCGATAGGATCCACCCGATCCCGAGGCCTCCCAGACAGGATCCACCTGATCCCGATCCCAATCCCGAGCCGCCCCAGCCCCCCTCATCCCCTCGATCCCCGACATCCCACCGTGGTCGCCGCCGATCTTTGCCGGATCCGTCGCCTCCCCACCACGTCTCCACCTCCTGGCCTGCCGGATCCGCTGCATCCCCTCCGTCTCCAGAGCTTGGTCGTCCGGATCCGCCGGCACCCCTCCGTCCCACCTCCTGGCCGACCACTGGCGCGGGCGAGCGAGCGACGGCGGACGCCAGCGCGAGGGAGCCTGCGTCGCCTGGACGCGGCGAAGCCGCCATGGACTTCAGGAAGCCGCATCCTCCTTCCATGTTCACCGCCCGATGCATTGGTAGAGTAGATGACGGCCCCGATGCAAGCTACGGCGAACGGCGTAGCCAACAGGCCAACTCCGCGGCGGAGGCGGCATCTGCTGCACCCTCAAATTCAGCCGCAACAGTACATGAACTTCCTCCTGATCTTGCATTCTTCTTCAATCTTGCCTTCTCTGACCTTCTTGCTTCGTGCAGATGAACTTCGCGCCCCCCTGCAAGACATGGATTGCCATGGGATTCCTCTCATACCTCCACAACGAATTGTACTCAAGGTGGCCTATCAACTGCTGGAAAAAGGTTGGCCGAACTTCTAGCCAGGGTATGGTTGAACTTCTTCCTTCCTTTCGGTTTGTTATTTGCTTACAGCTTTGTGAAGTTCAGGTGCTATGTGACCGTCAGTCTAGGCTACAAAAGCTTTTTGAAAATTCTTCCTGCTTACAACCATGTGAAGTTCTGATAGTGTACGAGCCTCAGTCCAGGCTACAAAAACAGCATTGTAAAATATGCCTGCCTGCTTAATATGCCTGCCTGCTTACACGCATGTGAAGTTCAGGTACTACGTGAGCCTCAGACCAGGTTACAAACACTATAAAAATCTGCCTGCATTAACATTCACATTCACATTTAAAAAAATAAAAAGGAAAATAGAACATGCATTTGATATGACTTGAAGGTCGGGTTGGTATGCACTAGCAGTCCAACCATTCAAAAAAACTCATGAAGGTTCAGGTTTTCTAACTGTAGACAGTAATTCCCCTTTCCAAGACAAGAAGTTCAGGTTGTGGAGAGTGCTCACTTCAGGTACATATAAGTAATCTAATATTGTAGAATTAAAAAACAGGATGTGAAGTTCATTCTGTGAAGGGTGCTTAGTTCAGGTACAATGGCATTGGCAGATGCTCAGCTCAGTACATAGTGTGATGGCTCTCACCACTTTATATATGAGAAGTTCAGGCTGTGAATAATGCAAAGTTCAGTTACGAAGGTATATGCAGATATAACTTGTGCTAATAGACTTTTTTCCTTTTGTGCCAGCAAGACGAGAGATGCATGAAGAAGCTTAGAAGTTCCCAGCAGCAAGTACACAATCCAAAGCCTGTACGCGTTGCACCACCCTCTCAATGGGTCACACCTCAAACGCACTAACAGCATTACCAACCTGCTCCAGACAAAAAATGGACGACACCCGAAACACACGGATAATCCCGAGAAGCTGGGTCATAGCATTATCCACACAAGTTTGCGCCTCCACCTAATTGGGTGACGCCGGAAATCCCCCATGGATTCTTTGTATCCACCAGCCGACTCCCAAGCACGCCGATGGAAGAGGGGGTTAGCTCAAGTCCCGCTTGTAACTCTGGAGGTTATCCTGGTGTGCAACATCAATGCCAAAGCGAACCAACTAAACCGGATCCCAGGATAAATCCAACAGCAACACACACACGGAGGAGAGTGATTTGCACACTGCCACCGTTTGATCCTGCTGCTGCTGCTACAAGTCATAATTGTACGGGGCATAAGGTAGATGGATTGCTTCAGAAAACAAAAGAGCAAACCAAGAACAGGATAGCAATACCTCCACAACAACCTCAAGCAAAAAGAACGCAAATAAGAGAGAGGCCATCTTCAGCCCTCCTTCCTCCTCATGATCCACTGCTGCATCCTGCTATGATTACTCCGCCATGCCCCATCCCAGAGGGACAGCAGCCAACGCCGGCGGAGTTGCAATCATACACGCACATAAGTGAGACAAAAAAAATATGTATATACACATCTTGTATTATCTGCAAAATTTTCTGCCCCCTCCAGGATAACAAGTTCATAAACTGCATTCTAAGGTGCTGATTGGAATTTTTTTTCTTTTTCTGCAGACACCAGATCTACCGGATTATCTAATATCAAGACTAAAGATGCGATTCAAAGATGTAGATAAAGCAAGGGAATTTTATAACAGATACGCCAGACACGCAGGTTTTGGAATCAAGAAAACGGGTGGAAATGACAACCACAAGTATTTTGTTTGCGCCTTCCAAGGGATACACACATCTTCAGTTTCAGAGGCCAACAGGAAGCGAAACAAAACATCACAAAGGACGGGCTGCAACCCAAAAATGAGGGTGAAGGTGCAAGAGGATGGCACATGTTTGGCAGTGTACATTGAGTACAATCATAATCACCAGCTCATGCAAACTGATGACATGCTGGTGTTTTTGCACTCACACAAGAATTATGACCCCACTATCTTGGAGTACATAATGCTCTTGCAGTACCATGATGTCAAGCACACAACAATCATGTAAATGCTATATGAAAATGAAGATGGAAGCTACTTCCTAAGCATGACCGGACGAGACCTGCTAAACCAGTAAGTACTCAAACACCAACATACTGCAATGTAAAAATAGCATCCTAGCTCACAATCCTTTGCTAGCAAAAAATGAACAAATGCATGTTTGCATGTGATTTGCAGGAAAGCCATGAATGCAAGGAAAGATGATTTAGATGATGTATTGAAACTTGTTTCATTGTTCAAAGACATGAAGGTGATAAATGATGAGTTTTTTTATGACATCCAAGTGGACAAGGACAAGACAATTAAAAACATTTTCTGGTCCAATGCAAGCTGCCGAGGAGCCTATCAAGACTTCGGCGATTGCGTAACATTCGACACGACTTACAAGACCAACAGATTTCACATGCCCCTGGGATTGTTTGTTGGAACAAACCATCACTTGCAGTCAACGATATTTGTTGTTGCCCTGATAAGAGACGAAGATGCAAAGTCATTCAAGTGGTTGTTCGATACATTTCTACGGTGCATGAACAACAAGCACCCAACTTGCATCCTAACAGGTGAGTTCAGATAAAAAACTCCTCAAGTTTCATCATCTTTTCAGTCTATGGGTCTGTATTGGGTATATTTGGTTTTATCTGAAAATAATATACAGCAAGCAGTTCAACCACTGTTAGCACATAAGTCCAACTAACAGTAGAAGAAAGCACATGTTTAGAAAAAAACTAGTCATGAATGTGGAGTTCAAGTACAGGAATCATGGAAGTTCAAGGGCAAAAAGATGTAAAGAAAAAAACATGTAACATGTTCAGAAAAAATATAGTTATTTATGTGAAGTTCAAGCACAGCCACCACAGAAGTTCAGCAACAATGCTTTAAATTTTTTTTTGATTTCAACACTACTAGTTTGTCCTACTACTAACTATGAAGTTCAAGCACTGATACCTCAGAAGTTCAGCAACACTGCTGTAAAGAAAAAATATATGTGACATTCTTAGATACCATACTGCTGCATGTGAAGTTCAAGTATTTATACAACATAAGTTCACCGTCAGTACAAAACAAGAATCAAGTTTCATTTTTTTAATTCATGCAGACCAATGCCAATCGATGGCGAAAGCTATACCACAATCATTTCCAAACACCGTCCACAAGCTATGCCGTTGGCACATCTTGAAGAAGTACAGGGAATACCTCACATTGCTGTACAAAAAGTATAAAACATTCAAAGAGGAGTTCACAGCTATATTAAACTGGCCGCTGATGCCAACGAAATTTGAAGATGCATGGGCTAAACTCGTGCACAAGTACAAACTGGAGAACGACCAGATGATGATGCAGCTCTGGAGTGATAGGAAGATGTGGATTTCAGCATATTACAAAAACATTTTCTGTGCTAGAATGACTTCCACACAACGAAGCGGGAGCATGAACCACGTGCTAAAGAAAGGGTTTGTCAAGGGGACCCAGAACCTACACAAGTTTGCTAGGCGGGTCAATGCTTGCATACAAACTCGGATGCAGAAGGAGAACGAGCAAACAATGACCAGCATGGTATGATGACAAGTACAAAACACCCCCACCATGTTCTGTTTTACATTCAAACATGTGCACTTTGAATTTTTTTAAAAATGAAACCATGACTCTGCTTCGACTAATATCTCACTTTTTGACATGTGCAGACCAATCCTATGACAAAAAAAACTTACGACTATGAGGAAGACATGTCGATCAAGTACACGAGAGCCATGTACACTGAGATGAGAAATAGGATGAGAAAGGCAACGCTATTCCGCGCAAAGCGTACAGCAGAGCCAACTAAGTACCTTGTGTACTACCACAACAAGCCTGGCAATGATGATGAAGAAAGATTTTCCTGGTCAAAGCATGAATTCCAGGTTGTAGCTGACCCAGAGAATGAAATATACGAGTGTGAATGCAAGCTCTGGACACACACATGTGAGCAAAAAAAACAACCTCATTAAATAGCTAGAATGGTAGTAACATATCAAAATTTATGAAACTCATTGCTGGCTCTCAAACTATGCATTCTGCATTCATCACAAAAAATACAGGCCTGTTCTGCCTTCACATCATGAACATACTTGAGTACCTCAAGCCTGACAATTTTCCAAGCAAGTATATTCTCAAACGGTACACAAAGACTGCAAGATCACAACCAACTTTTGATCCAAGGGACTACAACACAACGGCATCGGATGGCAGCTCAAGGCTATCGAAGCAAGACATATTGCTGCAGCTGAATTTGATGGTTAACAAGAAAGTGATGAGATGTGACCAGCAATATGACAGAGCATACTATGTTCTCAAGAGGTTTGTGGAAGAGCTTGATGCAATACATTCAGCAAATCAGGCGGATGCTGACGAAAGGATGGCTGAAGAGGACGCTGCAATTGAAGATGACCTTCATTATTATGTAGCTGAAATGCTCAACGCCACCGTTGAAGCCAGCCAATACAAGCAGGGTGATGGCCAGTCAATGGAACAGCAACAGCAAGAGACGATGAAATTGCCGTTGTATTCTGAAACAAAGGGTAGGAAGAAAATTACTGCAGCCAAGAAAAGTGTCAAGAGAGCTCAAATAAAGGCACCACCTGCAGGAAGAGTCGTCGTGCACGACGAGAACGGAGTGCCACTTGGACACAGGAAATGCAGTGTGTGCAACCAGGTTGCAGGACACAACAAGCTGACTTGCCCAACACTCTTGGAAGGAAACATTGCTGAGGAGGTCAAGCAACCAAAATCTCAGAAACAGCGGCCCAAAGTTATGGAACAAAAGAAGGGACCACACTCACGGAAAGCAAGCAACAGGCTTTGTAGCGTATGCAAGGAGTATGAACCACAAAATGCAAGAACATGCCCGAAGCGGGCAGATGCTGAAAAGACAAGCAAAATACCAGAGAAGAAACAGAAAACAAGACCTAGATCCAACAACAAGAAGGTGGTGGAAGATGAAGAGGAAGACGAAGATGAAGACAACGATGGAGAAGAGCAAGACGAAGATGAAGAGGAAGTGGAATGCGACGACGAAGAGGAAGAGGAAGACGACGATGAAGAGGAAGAGGACGATGAAGAGGAAGAGGTACATGTCAAGCAAAAACCTCTACCGCCAAAGCCTAGGAGGAGCGCAAGGCTCATGAACAATTAGAATAGGTCAAATAACACAATTAAAACATTATGTCATCATCCCCTGGTAATAAACACTGTGAAGTTCAAGTAATATTACTCCAGAAGTCCTGGTATGTTAAGGCAGGAAGTGATGTGCTGGTGATGTACTACATGAAAGTGCAAGCAGTGTTTAATTGAAAAACATACACTGTGAAGTTCAAGTAATATTACTGCAGAAGTCCTGGTATGCTATGCCAGGAATAGATGTGCTGGTGATGTATTGCATGAAAGTGCAAATAAAAAACAAACATGAAAAACATACACTGTGAAGTTCAAGTAATATTACTGCAGAAGTCCTGGTATGCTATGCCAGTAATAGATGTGCTGGTGATGTATTGCATGAAAGTGCAAACAAAAAACAAACATGAAAAACATACATTGTGAAGTCCAAGTAATATTACTGCAGAAGTCCTGGTATGTTATGATAGGAATAGATTGGCTGGTGATGTATTGCATGAAAGTGCAAGTAAGAACAAACATGAAAAACATATAGAATGGAGTTCAAGTAATATTACTGCAGAAGTTCTGGTTTGAAATGAGAGGAAGTGCTCGTGTTGTATTCCATGAAAAAGCAACCAGAAGAAGTTCTAGAATGTAAAATCGATGTAGGAAAAGAATATGCTTAAAAAAATAAAGTTTCGCCGCATAAACTAAGGTTATCAAGCCTAGCCTAGGACAACGTGTTCAAATGTCAAGTCCTGCTTCGATACGTGCAGAAGTTCATGTACAATGCCGATAAAGATATAAGAAACGTCAACAATATCTCTGCACAAATTTACATGAGTAATACATTCCCACTTGAAAAAACACAAAAAAACAAATACAGATTCTACGCAAAAGTGTACATATTGGTTGGTTGAAAATTACCAATACATTACACAACACAGAATATCCTCTCCATCTGAAAATAGCAGCCCAGCCACATCTCAAAGCAGTAGTTCAAGTCTACAATCATATGTTGGGGGGGCAATACTAAACAACACCAAAAAAATCAAGCAGTTCAAACAAAACCGAAGCAGAAGTTTAGGTACATCTGTTGGGGCAAAAACATTCAACACATGGATACTGAAAAAATGACATAGTACATTGAAATTCACAAAGTCAAATCATTCTTCACACCAAATGCATTTGTCCACAACATCATAAGTAGTAGTGCTTCACCTATAGTAGATACACAAATCACTAAAAATATTCTTACACCGAAATCTTTACAGAATTGTTCAAATCATTGCCAAACCTAAAAATCTGTACGAAATCAAATCTACAGATGAAACTAATGCTTCGAATTCATGGGCCAAAGAACTGGATCTCTTTAGGGAGCTCTGAACGCATGACTTCATTCTTCTCGCTAAAAATCAGAGTGTGCATGAACTCAGCCTTCCAGTCATCTGCAGCAGCCTGCAAACAAAAAGAAAGGTCAAAACGATGGTTTAGTAACGCATATCTAAAACCACAGCAGGAGCGTCACAGCAAAAACACACAAGAAAAATCAAAGGATGATGAGACAAGAACAAAGACAGAACATACTTCAACATCACCAAAATCTTCAAACATCTCGTCGCCGTCATACGAAGAGCTGAACTTCACGGTAAAGAAACCACAATCATTACTCTTCTGCTTCGGAACATCGATGAAAGTCGGCCTCTTTGCAATAGTCACCCAGCTAGGCTGCTTGCTCGCCTTGTACGCAGCCTTGCCGTACACCTCCTCGAGCAACCCAACAAATCACTTTATCTGCCGAAAATAACAAAATTAGATGAAGTCTAAAACTTTTTTAACCAAGATAGTTAAGTTCAGGTACATAAAAAAGCGACACTCGCATAAGATCCACCTAAAACAAACTAGCAGAAGTTCAACTTCTAAATGATAGTCAGTTCAAGCAGTATTACCAAAACAGAGACAACAACAAATTTTGTCAACACAAGGCATAATAATCTCCATGTCAAACAAGAGAATGTGAAAGGAGGATCAGGCTAAGAAACACTCACGATATTTTGGCAGTCCCCGTGGTAACTCGATCGCGACGTTTGCATATTATCGTAAGAAAGTGAATCAAGGATGTCAATGCTGCCACGATATCTATTCACCACGTACACACTGTAGTGCGCCATTATGCCAATTGGCTTGAATAAAATCAATAAAACCTGCCAAGAATGAAAGGACTGGTGAACACAAACTATAAAGCATATGTACTGAAGAAACGACATGAACAAAAACTTATTGACAAACTCAGCAAAAGGATGCACGTGAAATAAAAAAAAAGCAAGAGTTATGAAAAACTAACCAGCTTTGCGTTAAGAAGGTCTTCTTCCTTGCGAACAAATTTTGGGAGGAGACCAGCAGATTTTTTTGCATCAAACTTTGGAACTGTTGCGGAGAAGAAATCATACTCCAGGCAGTACTATGCATTCACCAAAACACAATTAAAACACCTCCCAGATGCCACTACAACAAAACTAAGGCAAAAAAAGGAGATAGGGGTGCAAAGAACTAAAACCTGTATGAAGTAGGGACTAAGTACAACCCTGTCAGGATTACAGAATATCTCAGAGATCTCCGGGTTATCCTTCCACAAAGATATGAGATAATCCATTATGTCTCCTTCCATCTGCTGCCCATCACCGAAAATCCTATAAAGGAAATGTCCTGCAAGGTCAATCACATTCCCAGGGATGGTAAACATGCAGTAGCTTGTCCTGCAGAATACAAAAGGATGGTAAAAAAATATATTAGAAGTTCAGATACAACAACAAAACAAAAGTCAAGACACTATAACTCAAAAGGCAAGAGGAGACATAAAACAGAAGTTCATATACTAAAACAATGGCAGTTCAGACAATACAACAACATAAGTTCAAACACTACAACTCCAAGGCATGGTAACGACAGATGAGGGTAACTCACCAAGAATACTTCTCCAGACCGTCATTACTCAGCACATACTGTTTCAACTTCCGGGCCTCGGATAGATGAGGGTAACTATATTTTTTCAGGGGAGGGACAGGAGAACGCCACTTCAAAGGCAATCTTGATGCTCGCTTGGAGGTAGTTATGTTCCCAGACTCAATTGCCGGTTTCCTCCTGGTCATCACAACATTCTTCCCACCTCTACCAGCAACAGTTCCAGCAGCACATTTAGCATTCTTCGGGCAAGCAATCTTCTCAAAATCATCATCGGACGAAATCACTTCAGCTTCGGCTGCTTCCACTGCATCAGCGTTCCTGTAGCATGGGGTTTTGGGAGTACCACGAATACCGCGAGCCTGCTCCCCCAACTTGGAAGGAATGAGCGTCCGAGGTCTATCATCTTCTATCGGAGCTGTACTCATCGGTTCCTCCCTAGGCTGGTATTCCTGTGACCCGAGGAATTAGTGGTAATCGGCCAACTCCAACGGATCCACTATCAAAGAAAAAAAAGAAGAGAAAACATCACCATTAAAATACAAACTAAAGTTCAGGAACATCACAATGTGCAGTCCAATTAATGAAGATGACATGGTTACTACTCAAGCTGACCTAAAAAAATTAGTTGCAGTAAAAAACTAAATTAAGTTTAGGCACAACCAGAGGCACAGTTCAAGATAAACCGATGAACTCGAAATCATTCAACTACAGCTAACAAAAATCATAGAAAGCCGTCATCTCTCAAGTTCAATTAGAAAAAAATAGCTCATGTCCATTTAAGCAATGGAAGGACAGAAATTACTGAAACCAAACACACAAGCAAAATTAAAAAAGATAGAAATGAAGTTCATGTACAAAGAAAATGCTCCTCTCCTAACAAAACCAGCAGCCCAGCTAGATCTCAAGCAGAAGTACATGTTTGAGAGAAAAAATATGAAGTTCAGGTAGAATAAAAGATGAAGTGCTGGTAAGCATTCCAACTTCCAAAATACTTACATGTGTAGTAGCCAAACAGAGATTGGAAGTCTGTCTCAAACAGGTTAGAAGAAGCCATTGAGTACAGCCATGTCTTCCTGATATCCCCGATATTCTCATGGGAATAATTTGCAAGAACCCCGTCATGATACGAATTAACATTCGTAAGCATGAAGAAACCGCAGTCGATACTGCCATCAAAGGAAGTAAAAAGAATAGTGTTAGAACAGAAAAAGAAAGCCAACGAATTAAACATGTCACAGCTTAAGTACAACTACAGTTAAACAGATGTGATAAAATAGAAAAAGTGGAAGTCATACTTGTTTTGCTGCTGGGGGGCATCAATACAATCTAGAGGGAAATTGTCGATGCTAACTGGACTGAAGGGTGTCTCCCTGTCGTTGCTGGCATCCTTCCAAAGCCTCTTGATGTTGTCGGTCATCTGCCGAAACAGGAGTACCGCACATTCATCTTTTGGTCCATAGTTGGAATCAAGAAGCTGGAACCTTGAATTCTTCAGGTCAAGGAATACCGACACCCAATGACCGACACCACCCATGGAAGCAGGAACCTCGGGAGGGTCAAAAGTAGGGAAAACAACCTGAACAATCATAAACACACGAATCGTTAAAAAATGAGAATTAATATCAGAACTGTACAAAAGAAAAAAAAACAAATATTAACACAGTGGATCGCACTGCACAACTAATACAGAGGCAAATAACAAGATATTGCTTACCGAATCATGTGCATCCATGCTATCTGGACCACTCGCCATGAAGTACTTCCTCACACGAGAATCAAATTGACCTCTGAAAATCTTGTCCTATAATAATGCAGGCAACGCAAACATATGAAAAAAAATACAAAAAAGAGACAAACAAGTTTTAATTAAAAAGATGGTAAGGAAAAAAAACGGAAAAGAAATCACTGTATGGTTGACTTACACAAACCCAATACGGCAGGATGAGTTTGTCTGATCCCTGGTACTTCGCACGTAGACAGTAGAGTGCACACTTAGCCACATTTGACCGAAGCATTCCGCGTGGACCAAAAGATATTGCGACATCCTCAACAGAAGCTTCACACTCCTTGTTTTGGAACATAATCATTGATCTAAAACAAGCGAATAGAAAGTAAAAGAAGCTGAGCCTTAGAAAATCAGGGAGTTCATAACACATGTAAGCACAGAAGTTCAGCTATATCACGAATAGGCAGTACAAGTACATAAAAGAGGCCAGAAGTTCAGCAACAGATAAGTAAAAAACAAGAAGTTCAGGTACATATAGTTGGGAAGTTCAGGTAAGAAACCACAGGCAAATCACAGGGGGCACATGGATGATGTAAAAAATTGAGCAGCTGCACTCACCTCTTGGAACGATCATTCCTAAGCCTAGTTACGCTGTAATAAAAGTCATCAACCTTCTTTCGGACGACAGCAAGGTCGCTATCTGCTCACCAAAAAGAAAATAGCAATTAACAGCAACACTCAAAGCACATAGATTCACGACAGTATAAATTAAGACCAACATTCAAGCACAAACATTTCAAAACATAAACACATCTCAGCTGCTACATCAGAAAGGATAAAACCGCAGCATCATAGACATCACAACACGTGCATTACAAACATGCACCCACATAGAAAAACAGGCTCACTTAACATTCTTTACAACCTACACGACAAGCAACAAAACAAGAAGTTCAACTTAGACCAAGCAGGCAGTTCACAGGGGATATCATGGACTAAACCCAAACAACAAAGATGGGAGGGGATGGGGAAAGAAGAGAGAAGCATGCTCCTCTCTTCATGGATCCTTGCCTAGACCAGTGGCGGCACTGGAATGATCAACCTCCTCTCCATAGCTATCGCTTTCGGTATCTTCATCGTCGTCTTCAGTAGACGTTGCAGCGTCGTCGGGAAGAACACCAGCAGCAGCTGTAGCAACCAGAGAATCTGAAAAAATAATAACATTTGGTTGTGCCTGTGCAGCATCAACATCAACTGATGGATCTGCTGCAGGAGACTTCTCCGGGCTTGCAGCAGTACTACCACCAGTTTGTACAGCATCAACATCAACAGATGGCTCTGCTACAGGATACTTCTCCGGGCTTGCAGTAGTACTACCGCCAGTTTGTACAGCAGACTCAACATGATCTTTCTCCAAAATAATGTCTCCAGTAGTCTTGCCCTGCTCAGCATCAGAAACTTCAGCGCCAACTGACGACTAAGGTTCAGTCAAGACCACACCGTCGGAGCAGCCCGTGCCTGAGACGGACATGCCTGTAGCCTTCTCTGGAGCAACACTAACATCATCATTCTGCTGCTCCAAAAAAGAAACAAAAAGTCATTACAAAGGGCTGACTGAACCTCATGCATAGGGGCAGCAAGTCCGTCTCAGGGGCAACAAGACAAATGGACAAGAAAAAATGGTACCTTATTTTCACTGCCATGAACCTCATTAACTAATACATCACTAGAGGGGCAAGGATCGTGCACAGGGGCAGCGTCATGCACATGATCATCTTCATGCACAGGTAAAACATCCTCCCTACCCCCAGCACCATCATCAATAGCCTAGAAAAAATAATCATGCAGAAAACAAATACCTAATAAGCAAAAAGTTCACGCTACATAATCAAAGAAGGTCAGGAATCACAACTGGCACATAATGGAAGTCCAAATACAGTAAACATAGCAGACCAGATATCAAACTACCATTAAGATGCAAAAAAAAGACAAAAAGGGAAAGTCATCAAAAATCATAGAAGTTCAGGTGCTGAAGCACTTGAAGTTCAGGTCCTATAAACAGAGAAGGTCACCCTGTAACTGCATAAAAGTAATAACTCAAAGCTAACAACGAACACTAGTGCAAAAAGAAATATCAAAAGCCAACATAAAACAAACCTCTTCGGTACGCTCCACATGGCCTCCTTCACGACCCAAATGAACGAGGTCCTGCCTCTGAATCTCTCTCACAACAACACTCGCCTCATCTTCAAAAGGCTTGCATCGGGCGTCCTGCATTTCCTTGAACAGCACAGAACTAGCCTGGAGGTGGGAAGTGCTCTCACGAAGCTCGGCAAGATATTTAGCTTCAATCGACAATATCTCCTTCGAAGACTCAGAATCAAAACCGTGGCCGGGAGGAAGAATACCGTCCACACGACTAAGGCGCTCAACCTTTGTCGAAACATGAGCCATCTCTCCACAAACAGTTTCCAGAAGTCCATCAATCCTAGAAAGGGTAATATTCGCAGCGTCGAACAAACTATCGAAAGAAACACCACCTGCAGCACTCACACGGGCAGAAGAACCTCCTGGATCAACAGGGGGGCACCAGTGTTAACATCTCGCGAGAATTCAAATCTCGGAGAACTTCCACTACCTAGGCCGGCGGCACGAGCCATAGTAAGAACAGGGCGTTCGATGACCCTAAAGAACACAACCTCAGCCTGTGTCTTCCACTGCATATATGAAAACAAAAATCAACACGTAACAGAACAAATGAAAAGAATATCAAAGCAGAAAATACAGAAGACAGTAGCAGAAGTTCCAGTTAGTACCACAAGCTGGTACTGGAAAAAGAGACAATGACAAGGAAAGAAAGGCAGAACAATCAGATACACAAAACTACACCAAAAAATCCAATAATGCCTACACACGCAGTACATTTCAAAAGTCCAACTATGTCTACATAGGCAGTACAACCATGTATGAACACTAGTTTCAAGAATGTTGGAAATTTAAAAAGCAGAAGTTCAACCATGCATACCAAGGCAGTAATCAAACATGTATCTCAGAAGTCCAACTATGTCTACATAGGCAGTACAACCATGTATGAACACTAGTTTCAAGAATGTTGGAAATTTAAAAAGCAGAAGTTCAACCATGCATACCAAGGTAGTAATCAAACATGTATCTCAGAAGTCCAACTATGTCTACATAGGCAGTACAACCATGTATGAACACTAGTTTCAAGAATGTTGGAAATTTAAAAAGCAGAAGTTCAACCATGCATACCAAGGCAGTAATCAAACATGTATCTCAGAAGTCCAACTATGTCTACATAGGCAGTACAACCATGTATGAACACTAGTTAACATGCTTTCAAGAATGTTGGAAAATTAAAAAGCAGAAGTTCAACCATGCATGTGTAACAACAAAGTTTAGATTATTTCATATGAAAATATCCAGAAGTTCAGATATGTACATAAAGGCAGTAATGCCATATAAGCCAAGCAGTTCAGCTAATTTACCATCATCTATATGAACCAGAAGGTCATCTATGTACATAGCAGAAGTTCAACCATGCACACAAAAGGCACTACTAACTACACAGAAAAGAAGAAACACTCACAGGTAGTCTCCCAAACACCCAGTTGGCTGGGTCGTCATCACCTTTCCGGACCAAGTCAGCCGCAGCGAGCTCAAGAAGCTTAGCCTGATCCATGTAATTGATGCGAGGCGTCCTCAAGTCAACATTAGGCGTCTTGCCAATGATAAGGCAGTCCAGGTACATAAGAAGCGGCGCGATGGCATAGCCTGTGACAGCTTTTCCTCTGCTAGTACCTTGCTGATACCTAATAACAGCACTTCGAAGGTCATCAACAACCAACTGGCAGTAGTCCATATCTGCCATATCCTCAAACACAAGATTCTCAGCCATTGCTGCCTTCCTAGACACTCGTGTAGACGTTCCAGGGATAACCACCTTCATGAAAACAATCAGGTAAAACACCTGCAAAGCAAGATCATCCTTCGTCTCATCCTTCACAAGATCCGCGAGGATATTCCGCAGATCCTTTGTCTTGATGTCGTCACTCCTAGCGTACCCAAGCTTTCCCTTCAACCTCATAACAGCATCATCAAACCCATCATTCGAAGGCCTAGGAGGGGTACGATTACCTTGAGGGAATCCAAACAGATGGTGAATAGCATCACTTGTAATACGCAGAACCTTGTTCGCCTCACCCATATCCAGAACCATGGTTGCAGGGTCAATCCTCATGTAGATGTTGCCCATCAAAGGGCGAGAAATGTTGGAATCAACCTTCAGGTCAAACACACAACCAAAACCAACCTTGATAACCCTCGTCTTGTGCCTAAGCTGTAGCATTTTCACACACGTCTTCACCTCTCCAAGTGAGCAGTGAACCGTCTTGTTAAAACGTTTCGCCTCACCTCCTCCTTGGCCACCTTCTTCGGGCGCTTTGCATCCTCCCTTCCTCCTCTCAGGCCGCTCCACAAGCTGATACTGGAAAAAATGAGATACACGATGAGATACACAAGCTACACCAAAATTCCACTAGTGCCTACAAAATTACAAACTCAGTACATTTCAGAAGTCCGCCTATGTCTAAATAGGCAGTACAGCCATGTATGACCAGAAGTTAACATGCTAACAAAACGTTGGAAATTTACACAGCAGAAGTTCAACCATGGACAACAAGGCAGTAATAAAAAATAAATACCAGAAGTCCACCTATGTCACATGGGCAGTACATCCATGTATGACCAGAAGTTAACATGCTTTCAAATTCTTGAAAATATACAAAGCAGAAGTTCAACCATGTATGCAAAAGCAGTAATCAAACATATATCTCTGAAGTCCAACTATGTCAACATAGGCAGTACAACAATGTATCAACACTACTTAACATGCTTTCAAAAATGTTGGAAATTTAAAAAAGCAGAAGTTCAACCATATACACTAATGTAGTAATCAAACATGTATACCAAAACAATTAAGCTAATTTGTTCATGTATATACCCAGAAGTCCAACTATGTACACAAAGGCAGTAATACCGTAAAAGCAAAGTAGATCGGCTAATTTATTCGTCTATATGGAGATGGAGCAGAAGCTCACCTATGTATGCCAAGGCAGTTCTAAAAACAAAATAAAAACTACAGCAAATAGCGGCAAATGCTCTAAAAAACAGTAAACATGGGACATTGATACCTGATTAGCAACAGCAGCATCGTCGATGTCATCCTCATCATCAACATTGAAATCAGCATCATCCTTGTCTTCTGGGTTAACACGAGAACGCTTCTTCGCACCCTTGTTGACCTTTGCAGGTGGAACCTTGCACTTCACGCCGCATTTCTTCCCCTTACCAGATGCACCAGCACCAAGCGGAGAAGGTGTAGGCGCGGCAGTGGCAAGCACACGAGGACTACGGCGTGGCGTACCACCAAGGCCTAACCCTTCATCTCCAATAACTTGTGCAGGCCTTGAAACACGTGGGCTCTTCCGAGGAGTAACTGCACCAACTACTAGCTTCCTCGCAGCAGTCTTCTTGATTTTCTTCTTAACAGTGACAACAGTGCCATCACTACCAAATGGCACGTCTTCCTCAACAGTGAGCTCAGCCGCACGAACAGATCCAGGAACATCAGTACCTTTCTCAAGGCGGGCCGCCCTCTTCTTGTCAAAATCTTCTTGCTTCTTCCTCTTACGTTGGTCCTCCAGGAGAAGATGAAGAGGCACATCCTCGGGTTGTGTGACAGGTTCAGTGCCATCAACAGACTGCGACTGCGTCTCTGACATCTGAAGAGAGCACAAAGGATCCTGAACGAAATCACAACCTTTGACTGACGGAGCCCCCTCCTCAGCAGCAACAGGGGTTTTTGATAAACCCAAATCAGATAAAACATTGTTGATGGTGTTCAAAGCTTCCTCCTCTGTGGACACATCTGCAAAGAACACAAAAAATAGAAGCAAAAAATAAAAAAAAGTAAGGAACAATAACAAAAACAAACAACATGAACAAGCTAAAAAACATGGCTCAAAACTTTAAAATGAAAAGAAAAGGGGTTTCACATACTAGGTGAAGCAAGAGCTGTAGAAGCAAGATCCTCAAGGCTTGAAAAATTCTCAAGGCTCGAAGCAACCTCAGCAATCACAGTCAAAGGAATAATGGGTGATTTAGCCGCATCAGATATTGGAGCATTAGTATTAACCTCTGAAGCTCCATCTTTATCGCAGGCATTTTCTCAGAACCATTCAACTCATCACCAACTGCAAGAAATGCAAGTAAAAAGGGCAGCTGAGTTCTAATGCACAACCCTACACAAAAGGGACTTCTACTTTTACTTCAATGTCCAATACCCTGAAGTTCAACAATAACTAACAAAGCAGTAAACATAACAAAACAATCTGAAAATTACATACTAAATATAAAAAAACACTACACCAGAGGTGATACTACATACAAGATTAATCTCCTGAAGTTCAACAATATAAAACAAAGTAGTAAAACAATAGGTGCATAAACAGAACTTCAACCAAATTTCATCACAATCAAAGACAACAAATAAAAAAACAAAGACATGCACTTTAAATATGAAATGGCACACACATAAACTATGTGTAAAAATACATACACACAAAACTTGTTAGAAGTTCACACTACTAAGACTGCCAGTCCAACATAAATACCAAATGAAGAAATGGGCAGACACATATAACAATACTACTATTTATAAAAAAAGATACAACCGCATTAGGATACCCGGAGATGATTTTGAAGCCATGAGAACACAACCACCTCGATGAATGCCCAAACACTAGAACAACCTGTAAGCAAAAGAAGATTAATTCCATATAGTTTGCAAGTACAAAAACATACAACAAAATGCAAAAAGGGGAACTAAATCAAACACTAGAACCACCTACAAACAACAAGAACCAACTACAAACAACTAGAACCAACAAGTATGAAATAGACAGTAGCACATATAGGCAACCACAACAAAAAACGTATCCAGAAACTAACTACAATGTCCCAAACATAATATAGACCTCCAAATCCACAGCACTAATGCCATTAGATACAACAGATCTAGCATCAACAACCACGCCGCAACCTCTCTGACATGCACCTGACTCCTAAAATCAGCAAAGGGGAAAAAGAAAAACCACACACAAGCATATCACAAACAAATCTGGCCGCGGGGGGGGGGGGTGCATTCCAACAACCACACGACCAAGAGCCCTACCTAATGTCCCACCAAACGATCAGAAAAGGGGGGTGGGAGGCAGACGCGAGAGCAAACAGAGCAATCAGGGCAGGCCTCCACAGATCTGGCGAAAGTGAATACAGGCATTAGGGGGGAGGGGGCAGGGCGCAGCGTTTGTACCTCTCCAAGCAGGATTCCGCAGTGGTTCTTCACTCCCCACAACGCCACGCGCAAGCAGTTGCCGCCCTCGCTTCAGAGCAGAGGAGCGCGGGTTGGGCGAGGGAGAGCGCGGGGTGGGGGGAGTAATAGGAGCGGGGGAGTGCGTCGTTTACTCTACTCGCGAGCGCACGGGGCAGGGGCGGAGAAATCGTGGGGAGTAGCAGTTGAAGGAGGCAGCAGAGCGACGGAGAGGGAAGAGAGAGCGAGCGACAGAGGGAGAGGAAATTTCTGACAGGTGGTGGCGAGGGAGATGGCCAGTTAATGCATGTCTGTCGTGGGACTTGAAGCCACACCAAATTTACAGTTTTACCCCCCAAGAGCTAAAATAGTAAATACAAGTCTAGATAAAATAAATGCGCCATTTGAATGCATCTATTATGATGAGATAAGATCACAAAAACAGCAAAGCTGATATCCTCAAAACCAAAAAATAGATGGCAAAATAAACTACTAAAGGAAGAAGCATACATACATAAATATGCCCCTAAAAAACAAGAGAAAAGACGTTCAAAAAATAAAGAACAGAAGTACAAGTACTATAATAAAAGAAGTAAATCAATAAGAATAAATAAACCATAAAGAAACAAAAAGAAGTAGTTCAGGGCTTTGGCAAAACCTCTAAATTACCATTATAAAAACAATTAGCATACAGAAGTTCGGGAAAGTTACTAACTGAAGACCAAACAAATACTATAAGTACAAAAACATACTAGAAAAATATAAGAAATATACGCATATCCGTAGGAAAATTACATGGTTTGCTCATGGGTCTATCAAAAAAATCCGAAAGCAATGCAAAAGTACGAAAAATAACATAAAAACAGAAAGAAATACGGAGGGGCTTGCTTCCCATTACATTGCAAAGAACGAAAAACAGAAGTTCAGGAATGGACAGTACAGAAGTCCAGCTTGTACAACAACCGTTAGATGATCTGGAAAAAAAGTGCATGCATACTTGGACTAATCAAAATGATTGCCCACAAGACAAACTTTAAAACTAACATCTCAGGAACTAAAATTATAAAAAACGAAAATAAGAAAATATATAGAACCATGCACCTTCGCCTTGCAACATATTGAATGCAATCTGGAAACACAGAAGTTCAACCATTAATTAGAAAGAAGTCCAGCATCTTCTAAAAGATAGTGATTATCGAAAACAACAAACATCAACTGAAGTCCAGCATATACCTAGAACGCGGAATTTCAGGTGCGGAAGTTATAGCAGTCCAGCTTGTACAAACAGAAGGAAAATTGATTGAAACCACAACACAGATTAATTTTGGTTCCCAGATTTAATCTCTTGGGTCAATTATGACACGTCAACGGCCATTTCGAACGTCTTCCTACTACAGAAAAAAACATCCAAAAAAATCAGCCATAAAATCAGTGCGCTCGACACAACGAACCACGACAGGAGGCGGAAATTGTGATCCGCAAATTAGGAATGAACGACCAGCCAAAATGAATTAACAAAAACGGAAAGGATTCAACAGCCATTTTGAACATCAACATGCTCCAGATAAAATAAGAAAATGATCCCCGTTATATTGTCCCTCGAACAAAAAAACACGGCGGGAGGCAGAAGATCGAATCGCCGGATTATGATTTGTATGAGCCCGAATAATCAAATTAACACATGGATAGCATTCTGTCTCACTCATGCACGCGAAATCCATACCGAATTTGAACAGAAAACCTACAAATCTAAAAAACCGGCCGAAACGAAACCCGCAGACGAAGAACATATCTGGTGGAACACCAAATCGAATTCGTTCGAAAATAACAACAAATCATTAAGTAAACTCGTACCTAAACACAATTTTCATCCTGTTACAAATACTAGATCTGTTGGAAATATGCCCTAGAGGCAATAATAAAAGGATTATTATTATATTTCCTTGTTCATGATAATTGTCTTTTATTCATGCTATAATTGTATTATCCGGAAATCGTAATACACGTGTGAATACATAGACCACAATACGTCCCTAGTAAGCCTCTAGTTGACTAGCTCGTTGGTCAACAGATAGTCATGGTTTCCTGACTATGGACATTAGATGTCGTTGACAATGGGATCACATCATTAGGAGAATGATGTGATGGACAAGACCCAATCCTAAGCATAGCACAAGATCGTGTAGTTCGTTTTGCTAGAGCTTTTCCAATGTCAAGTATCTCTTCCTTAGACCATGAGATCGTGTAACTCCCGGATACTGTAGGAGTGCTTTGGGTGTACCAAACGTCACAACGTAACTGGGTGACTATAAAGGTGCACTACAGGTATCTCCGCAAGTGTCTGTTGGGTTGACACGTATAGAGACTGGGATTTGTCACTCCGTATTACGGAGAGGTATCACTGGGCCCACTCGGTAGTGCATCATCATAATGAGCTCAAAGTGACCAAGTATCTGGTCACGGGATCATGCATTACGGTACGAGTAAAGTGACTTGCCGGCAACGAGATTGAATGAGGTATTGGGATACCGACGATCGAATCTCGGGCAAGTAACATACCGTCTGACAAAGGGAATAATATACGGGGTTGCTTGAATCCGCGACATCGTGGTTCATCCGATGAAATCATCGAGGAGTATGTGGGAGCCAACATGGGTATCCAGATCCCGCTGTCGGTTATTAACCGGAGAGCCATCTCGGTCATGTCTGCATGTCTCCCGAACCCGTAGGGTCTACACACTTAAGGTTCGGTGATGCTAGGGTTGTATGAATGTGAGTATGCAGCAAATCGAATGTTGTTCAGAGTCCCGGATGAGATCCCGGACATCATGAGGAGTTCCGGAATGGTCCGGAGGTAAAGATTTATATATAGGAAGTGCTGTTTCGGCCATCGGGAAAGTTTCGGGGTCACCCGGTATTGTACCGGGACCACCGGAAGGGTCCCGGGGGTCCACCGGGTGGGGCCACCTATCCCGGAGGGCCCCGTGGGCTGAAGTGGGAGGGGAACCAGCCCCTAGTGGGCTGGTGCACCCCCCCCCCCCTGGGCCCCCCCCTGCGCCTAGGGTTGGAAACCCTGGGTGGGGGGCGCCCCACTTGCCTTGGGGGGCACTCCACCCCCCTGGCCGCCGCCCCCCTTGGGAGATTGGATCTCCCAGGGCGGGCGCCCCCCTAGGGGCCTATATAAAGGAGGGCAAGGGGGAGGGCAGCCGCACCCTGTGTCTTGGCGCCTCCCTCCCCCTGCTACACCTCGTACTCCTCCCGCAGCAGCTTGGCGAAGCCCTACCGGAGTTCTGCTGCATGCACCACCACGCCATTGTGCTGCTGGATCATCATCAACCTCTCTTTCCCCCTTGCTGGATCAAGAAGGAGGAGAAGTCATCCGCTCCGTACGTGTGTTGAACGCGGAGGTGTTGTCTGTTCGGCACTTGGTCATCGGTGATTTGGATCACGGCGAGTACGACTCCATCATCACCGTTCTCTTGAACGCTTCCGCACGCGATCTACAAGTGGTATGTAGATGCAATCTCTCTCCTATGACTCGTTGCTTAGATGAACTCATAGATGAATCTTGGTGAAACCGTAGGAAAAATTTTAATTTTCTGCAATGTTCCCTAACAGTGGCATCATGAGCTAGGTCTATGCGTAGTTCTCTATTGCACGAGTAGAACACAAATCTTTTGTGGGCGTAGATCTTGTCAACTTGCTTGCCACTACTAGTCTTTTCTTGCTTCAGCGGTATTGTGGGATGAAGCGGCCCGGACCGACCTTACACGTACGCTTACATGAGACAGGTTCCACCGACTGACATGCACTAGTTGCATAAGGGGGCTAGCGGGTGTCTATCTCTCCTACTTTAGTTGGAGCGGATTCGATGAAAAGGGTCCTTATGAAGGGTAAATAGAATTTTACAAAATCACGTTGTGGTTATTCGTAGGTAAGAAAACGTTCTTGCTAGAACCCAATTGCAGCCACGTAAAAGATGCAACAACAATTAGAGGACGTCTTACTTGTTTTTGCAGCAATTGTCATGTGATGTGATATGGCCAGACGTTGTGATGAATCATGAATGATATTGTGATGTATGAGATCATGTTCATGTAATAGGAATCACGACTTGCATGTCGATGAGTATGACAACCGGCAGGAGCCATAGGAGTTGTCTTTATTTTGTATGACCTGCATGTCATTGAAGAACGCCACGTAAATTACTTTACTTTATTGCGAAACGCGTTAGCCATAGAAGTAGAAGTAGTCGTTGGCGTGACAACTTCATGAAGACACGATGATGGAGATCATGATGATGGAGATCATGGTGTCATGCCGGTGACGAAGATGATCATGGAGCCCCGAAGATGGAGATCAAAGGAGCTATATGATATTGGCCATATCAGGTCACTATTATATAATTGCATGTGATGTTTATTATGTTTATGCATCTTGTTTACTTAGAACGACGGTAGTAAATAAGATGATCCCTTATAATAATTTCAAGAAAGTGTTCCCCCTAACTGTGCGCTGTTGCTAAAGTTCGTCGTTTCGAAGCACCACGTGATGATCGGGTGTGATAGAACCTTACGTTCACATACAACGGGTGTAAGATAGTTTTACACATGCAGAAACACTTAGGGTTAACTTGACGAGCCTAGCATGTACAGACATGGCCTCGGAACACAAGAGACCGAAAGGTCGAACATGAGTCATATGGAAGATACGATCAACATGGAGATGTTCACCGATGATGACTAGTCCGTCTCACGTGATGATCAGACACGGCCTAGTCGACTCGGATCGTGTAACACTTAGATGACTAGAGGGATGTCAATCTGAGTGGGAGTTCATTAAATAATTTGATTAGATGAACTTAATTATCATGAACTTAGACTAAGGTTTTTGCAAAATATGTCTTGTAGATCAAATGGCCAACGCTCATGTCAACATGAACTTCAACGCGTTCCTAGAGAAAACCAAGCTGAAAGATGATGGCAGCAACTATTCGGACTGGGTCCGGAACCTGAGGATCATCCTCATAGCAGCCAAGAAAGATTATGTCCTAGATGCACCGCTAGGTGAAGCACCCATCCCAGAAAACTAAGACGTTATGAACACTTGGCAATCACATGCTGATGATTACTCCCTCGTTCAGTGCGGCATGCTTTACAGCTTAGAACCGGGGCTCCAAAAGCGTTTTGAGTGACACGGAGCATATGAGATGTTCGAGGAGCTGAAAATGGTTTTTCAAGCTCATGCCCGGGTCGAGAGATATGAAGTCTCCGACAAGTTCTATAGTTGTAAGATGGAGGAAAATAGTTCTGTCAGTGAGCACATACTCAAAATGTCTGGGTTGCACAACCGCCTGTCCTAGCTGGAGATCAACCTCCCGGATGAGGCGGTCATTGACAGAATCCTTCAGTCGCTCCCACCAAGCTACAAGAGCTTTGTGCTAAACTACAATATCCAGGGGATGGTGAAGACCATTCCTGAAGTATTTTCAATGCTGAAGTCAGCAGAGGTTGAAATCAAGAAAGAACATCAAGTGTTGATGGTCAATAAGACCACTAAGTTCAAGAAGGGCAAGGGTAAGAAGAACTTCAAGAAGGACGGCAAAGATGTTACCGCGCCCGGTAAGCCAGTTGCCGGGAAGAAGTCAAAGAATGGACCCAAGCCTGAGACTGAGTGCTTTTATTGCAAAGGGAAGGGTCACTGGAAGCGGAACTGCCCCAAATACTTAGCGGACAAGAAGGCCGGCAACACTAAAGGTATATTTGATATACATGTAATTGATGTGTACCTTACCAGTACTCGTAGTAACTCATGGGTATTTGATACCTGTGTCGTTGCTCATATTTGTAACTCACAGCAGGAGCTGCGGAATAAGCGGAGACTGGCGAAGGACGAGGTGACGATGCGCGTCGGGAATGGTTCCAAGGTCGATGTGATCGCCGTCGGCACGCTACCTCTACATTTACCTACGACGTTAGTTTTAAACCTCAATAATTGTTATTTAGTGCCAAGTTTGAGCATGAACATTGTATCTGGATCTCGTTTGATGCGAGATGGCTACTCATTTAAATCCGAGAATAATGGTTGTTCTATTTATATGAGAGATATGTTTTATGGTCATGCCCCGATGGTCAATGGTTTATTCTTAATGAGTCTCGAACGCAATGTTACACATATTCATAGTGTGAATACCAAAAGATGTAAAGTTGATAACGATAGTCCCACATACTTGTGGCACTGCCGCCTTGGTCACATTGGTGTCAAGCGCATGAAGAAGCTCCATGCTGATGGACTTTTAGAGTCTCTCGATTATGAATCATTTGACACATGCAAACCATGCCTCATGGGCAAAATGACCAAGACTCCGTTCTCCGGAACAATGGAGCGAGCAACCAACTTATTGGAAATCATACATACTGATGTGTGTGGTCCAATGAGCATTGAGGCTCGCAGAGGATATTGTTATGTTCTCACTCTCACTGATGACTTAAGTAGATATGGGTATGTCTACTTGATGAAACACAAGTCTGAGACCTTTGAAAAGTTCAAGGAATTTCAGAATGAAGTAGAGAGTCAACGTGACCGAAAGATAAAATTCTTACGATCGGATCGTGGAGGAGAATATTTAAGTCACGAATTTGGTACACACTTAGGAAAATGTGGAATCGTTTCACAACTCACGCCGCCTGGAATACCTCAGCGTAATGGTGTGTCCGAACATCGTAATCGCACTCTATTGGATATGGTGCGATCTATGATGTCTCTTACCGATTTACCGCTATCATTTTGGGGATACGCTCTAGAGACAGCTACATTCACTTTAAATAGGGCACCGTCTAAATCCGTTGAGACGACACCGTATGAATTATGGTTTGGGAAGAAACCTAAGCTGTCGTTTCTAAAAGTTTGGGGATGCGATGCTTATGTCAAGAAACTACAACCTGAAAAGCTCGAACCCAAGTCGGAAAAATGCGTCTTCATAGGATACCCTAAGGAAACCATTGGGTATACCTTCTACTTAAGATCCGAGGGCAAGATCTTTGTTGCCAAGAACGGATCCTTTCTGGAAAAAGAGTTTCTCTCGAAAGGAGTAAGTGGGAGGAAAGTAAAACTCGATGAAGTACTACCTCTTGAACCGGAAAGTAGTGCAGCTCAGGAAAATGTTCCTGTGGTGCCTACACCGACTGGAGAGGAAATTCATGATGATGATCAAGGTACTTCGGATCAAGTTGCTACTGAACTTCATAGGTCCACGAGGACACGTTCCACACCAGAGTGGTATGGCAACCCTGTCCTGGAAATCATGTTGTTAGACAATGGTGAACCTTCGAACTATGAAGAAGCGATGGCGGGCCCAGATTGCAACAAATGGCTAGAAGCCATGCAATCCGAGATAGAATCCATGTATGAAAACAAAGTATGGACTTTGACTGACTTGCCCGATGATCGGCGAGCGATAGAAAACAAATGGATCTTTAAGAAGAAGACGGACGCGGATGGTAATGTCACCATCTATAAAGCTCGACTTGTCGCTAAGGGTTATCGGCAAGTTCAAGGGGTTGACTACGATGAGACTTTCTCTCCCGTAGCAAAGCTTAAGTCCGTCCGAATCATGTTAGCAATTGCCGCATACTATGATTATGAGATATGGCAGATGGACGTCAAAACGGCATTCCTTAACGGTTATCTTAAGGAAGAGCTGTATATGATGCAGCCGGAAGGTTTTGTCGATCCTAAGAATGCTAACAAAGTATGCAAGCTCCAGCGATCCATTTATGGGCTGGTGCAAGCATCTCGGAGTTGGAACATTCGCTTTGATGAGATGATCAAAGCGTTTGGGTTTATGCAGACTTATGGAGAAGCCTACGTTTACAAGAAAGTGAGTGGGAGCTGTGTAGCATTTCTCATATTATATGTAGATGACATACTTTTGATGGGAAATGATATAGAATTCTTGGACAACATTAAGGCCTACTTGAATAAGTGTTTTTCAATGAAGGACCTTGGAGAAGCTGCGTACATATTAGGCATCAAGATCTATAGGGATAGATCGAGACGCCTCATAGGTCTTTCACAAAGCACATACCTTGATAAGATTTTGAAGAAGTTCAAAATGGATCAGTCCAAGAAAGGGTTCTTGCCTGTATTGCAAGGTGTGAGATTGAGCTCGGCTCAATGCCTGGCCACGGCAAAAGATAAAGAAGAGATGAGTGTCATCCCCTATGCCTCAGCCATAGGATCTATTATGTATGCCATGCTGTGTACCAGACCTGATGTAAACCTTGCCGTAAGTTTGGTAGGAAGGTACCAAAGTAATGCCGGCAAGGAACACTGGACAGCGGTCAAGAATATCCTAAAGTACTTGAAAAGGACAAAGGACATGTTTCTCGTTTATGGAGGTGACGAAGAGCTCATCATAAAGGGTTACATCGACGCTAGCTTCGACACAGATCTGGATGACTCTAAGTCACAAACCGGATACGTGTATATGTTGAATGGTGGGGCAGTAAGCTGGTGCAGCTGCAAGCAGAGCGTCGTGGCGGGATCTACATGTGAAGCGGAATACATGGCAGCCTCGGAGGCAGCGCATGAAGCAATCTGGGTGAAGGAGTTCATCACCGACCTAGGAGTCATACCCAATGCGTCAGGGCCGGTCGAAATCTTCTGTGACAACACTGGAGCTATTTCCCTTGCCAAGGAGCCCAGGTTTCACAAGAAGACCAGGCACATCAAGCGTCGTTTCAACTCCATCCGTGAAAATGTTCAAGATGGAGACATAGATATTTGCAAAGTACATACGGATCTGAATGTCGCAGATCCATTGACTAAACCTCTTCCGCGAGCAAAACATGATCAACACCAGAACTCTATGGGTGTTCGATTCATCACAATGTAACTAGATTATTGACTCTAGTGCAAGTGGGAGACTGTTGGAAATATGCCCTAGAGGCAATAATAAAAGGATTATTATTATATTTCCTTGTTCATGATAATTGTCTTTTATTCATGCTATAATTGTATTATCCGGAAATCGTAATACACATGTGAATACATAGACCACAATACGTCCCTAGTAAGCCTCTAGTTGACTAGCTCGTTGGTCAACAGATAGTCATGGTTTCCTGACTATGGACATTAGATGTCGTTGACAACGGGATCACATCATTAGGAGAATGATGTGATGGACAAGACCCAATCCTAAGCATAGCACAAGATCGTGTAGTTCATTTTGCTAGAGCTTTTCCAATGTCAAGTATCTCTTCCTTAGACCATGAGATCGTGTAACTCCCGGATACCGTAGGAGTGCTTTGGGTGTACCAAACGTCACAACGTAACTGGGTGACTATAAAGGTGCACTACAGGTATCTCCGAAAGTGTTTGTTGGGTTGACAGGGATCGAGACTGGGATTTGTCACTCCGTATTACGGAGAGGTATCACTGGGCCCACTCGATAGTGCATCATCATAATGAGCTCAAAGTGACGAAGTGTCTGGTCACGGGATCATGAATTACAATACGAGTAAAGTGACTTGCCGGCAACGAGATTGAACGAGGTATTGGGATACCGACGATCGAATCTCGGAGAAGTAACATATCGTCTGACAAAGGGAATAGTATACGGGGTTGCTTGAATCCTCGACATTGTGGTTCATCCGATGAGATCATCGAGGAGTATGTGGGAGCCAACATGGGTATCCAGATCCCGCTGTTGGTTATTGACCGGAGAGCCGTCTCGGTCATGTCTGCATGTCTCCCGAACCCGTATGGTCTACACACTTAAGGTTCAGTGACGCTAGGGTTGTATGAATGTGAGTATGCAGCAAACCGAATGTTGTTTGGAGTCCCGAATGAGATCCCGGACGTCACGAGGAGTTCCGGAATGGTCCGGAGGTAAAGAATTATATATAGGAAGTGATGTTTCAGCCATCGGGAAAGTTTCGGGGTCACCCGGTATTGTACCGGGACCACCAGAAGGGTCCCGGGGGTCCACCGGGTGGGGCCACCTATCCCGGAGGGCCCCGTGGTCTGAAGTAGGAGGGGAACCAGCCCCTAGTGGGCTGGTGCGCCCCCCCCCTGGGGCCCCCACTGCGCCTAGGGTTGGAAACCCTGGGTGGGGGGGCGCCCCACTTGCCTTGGGGGGCACTCCACCCCCCTGGCCGCCGCCCCCCTTGGGAGATTGGATCTCCCAGGGCCGGCGCCCCCCCTAGGGTGCTATATAAAGGAGGGCAAGGGGGAGGGCAGCCCCACCCTGTGTCTTGGCGCCTCCCTCCCCCTGCTACACCTCGTCCTCCTCCCGCAGCAGCTTGGCGAAGCCCTGCCGGAGTTCTGCTGCATCCACCACCACGCCGTTGTGCTGCTGGATCATCATCAACCTCTCCTTCCCCCTTGCTGGATCAAGAAGGACGAGACGTCATCCGCTCCGTACGTGTGTTGAACACAGAGGTGCTGTCTGTTCGGCACTTGGTCATCGGCGATTTGGATCATGGTGAGTACGACTCCATCATCACCGTTCTCTTGAACGCTTCCGCACGTGATCTACAAGTGGTATGTAGATGCAATCTCTATCCTATGACTCGTTGCTTAGATGAACTCATAGATGGATCTTGGTGAAACCGTAGGAAAAAATTTAATTTTCTACAACGTTCCCCAACAAGATCATCCAGTACATGCAAAACAACTGCGACAGATCGTTGTTCAACACCGCCCGAGAGAACATCCGCCAAACAGCAAGATTCCTAATCAAAAACAAGCATTTAGATTCTAAAAACCGTGCAAAAATTACACTTACATCGCCAACAACACGAATGATCATAAAAAGTCGCGGTAGAAAGCACGGTTGTGAAGATAGCACGAAGGTCGGGTTCATGCAGTGGGAAGTTCAGGAGCGTTACCCGGGCAGTTCAGGTTGTGATCAGAATATTATTCTGATCCCGTGATCAGTATAGTGTTTAGCTATATATATATATATATATATATATATATATATATATATATATATGGTTCTACGTACGAGAAAATCTATTTATATATATGCATAACGTGTACAATTTGTAGTATCGTGAAATAGCAGCAAACAAAAAAAATTGAATGGAAAATAAAGCCAACCCCCCCCCAAACATTTAGTACCGGTTGGTGTTACCAACCGGTACTAATGTCCTACGCGCACACGGGCCTGGCTCGTGCCACATGGTGTCACTTTAGCGCCGGTTCGTGACGAACCGGTACTAAGGGGGGGGACCTTTAGTCCCCACTCTTTAGTGCCGGTTGGCAAACCGGCACTAAAGGCCGTTACGAACCGGCACTAAAGGCCGGTTCTGCACTAGTGCTCAGATCCTTCCCCTTCACCGTTTCTTTTACATCCGGAGATCCGTAACTCCGATTGGGGTTAATATTTCGCCCAGATTTTTCTCATAAAATTAGCTTTCTTGCAGCAAAAGAAGGGCGTCAACTACCTTACGGGTGGCCCACGTGAGTGCCAGGCGCGCCCAGGGTGGGAGGGCGCGCCCCCTGTCTCGTGGCCACCTCGGGCACCATTTCGCGTTGATTCTTCCTCCGGAAAATCCCAAATATTCCAAAATAATTCTCCGTCCGTTTTTATCCCGTTTGGATTCCGTTTGATATTGGTTTTCTGCGAAACATAAAACATGCAACAAACAGGAACTGGCACTGGGCACTGGATCAATATGTTAGTCCCAAAAATAGTATAAAAAGTTACCAAAAGTATATGAAAGTTGAATAATATTGGCATGGAACAATAAAAATTATAAATACGATGGAGACGTATCATCGAGGGATGATATACAACAACAAATGGACATTCTATATGAGAAAAAAAACTGCATTGATCAAACAGATGTTATGAGGACAGATATGTGACTGCTACAGATGAGTGAATTATCAAAAAAGGAACATCTATAGATATGCATCTACTTGCCAAATACACAGGACTAGTGTAGCTAAAGGATGATGGGCATTTTGCATCTGATGCTACCACTTAATTTCAGTGCATGACAAGACAAAAAGCATGGCATCAACAACAACATCAGCAGCATACTACCATCGTAAATAGATGGACTCAATTGATGGACGCCCATCCATCCATGAGAGAAGACAGTACCTCTGGTTGATGAAGAGAAGAGAAGACCTACTATTCCCATGACCAAACCATCCATTAATGCATCAGACGAGACCAGCCCATCCACCATGAGAGAATCACACAAGTCAAACAAGGGAATGGAATGAAGAATGCGAAATCGCAGGAAGAGAAGGGCTGCTGACCTTGATGGCGATGGTTGCTTAACCTTGAGTAGCACTTGAGTGGGCAGAGGAAAACCATGGCATTGGGGATCGATCTGGCCCATGGCATGGTGGATCTGCAAGATAGAAGAGACGAGGTGAGGAGGAGGGAGAGGGTCATGGCAAATAAGAGGGGGGTTTGGGAGGGATGGACCAGAAACCCTAACCTCCTCTACTGTTGCGTGGTTGTGCCATGTCGATGAGGCGGGCTGAGACACGGAGGTGAGGTGAGGGCGGCGGATACCGCCGAAGAAGAGCAGAGTGGCCGCCAGCGACGCCCGCCCGAAACCCTTGCGCCAGCTGGGTTGCAGACGATGAAGACGAGCGTGCTAGTGAGCGCGTGCGACCTCGTCGGGACCGAGCACGAGGGACTGGGCGGCACCATGGGGGAAGGAGGAGGGGGCGGCGAGATTAGAGAGGTGGTGCTGGAGAGATGACGGCGAGGGGGAGGGGGACCTGCGGCAGCGACGTCCGTCTGAATCAGGGGAGAGTGTGAGAGGGGATCGATGGGAGTTAGGGTTTGGGGTAGTTGGGGTGGGGTGGGGTTTTCTTTTTCTTTTTTTCTCCACTTTTCTATAGATAAATGGGATAGATGGATGGATGGATGTGTGCCATGTCATCGATCTGTGGCACAAACGTTTCAACCAATGAGAACAAAGCTTATGTAATTGTATTTTTTCTTTTTGTTTCTCTTGTATTTTTTGCACAAGGGTGCATCTTGGAATGGCATAATTTTTTCAAAGGGCATTAATCTGTGCCGGCCGACCGGCCAAGTCGCTCCAACGATCTCCCTGCGTCCGTTGGATTCATTCATCCGTAGAATGTTGGATCTGTGTTCTTTCGGTTATCTCTCAGCCCGCATCTCACACGCACACATGAAAAAAAAAGATGCATCCACCTTCTTCTCAATTGCTCGCGCACAACTGTCCCGCATGCGTCTGCCCATGTTTCGTAGGACGGCGACCTGCAAAGTGCCACCGCAACTCTCACGTGGCGGAGGCGGCTTGCCGGCGTGGAGTCAGGGAAGGGAGGGGCCAGGTTACGCGGCGGCTGGTGTGATCGGATTCTCGATCTGAAGTCAGGAAGACGAGAGAGATACACACACACAAGGGAGACGTAGTCTTAGACGCACGATGAGATTGGATCGCACGATGCGTGTGTGATCTACGAATCTTTGGACCGACGCGCCGTTGTTAAACGTTTCCCTTTTTCAAATGACATCATATTTTGCACAAGTTTGCATCTTGGAATGGCAAACAATGTTGCTTAAGAAAGTGTTCATTATCTTTGCATGAAAATTTCATTTCCCATTGTTCAAGTGCCCAAAATGACTTTTTTAAGAACCTACCAAATATTTGTTGAAAAATTGGACCAAATCATTTTTCTAAAATATTAGGACATATTTAATGTAAGTTGACCAAATGGTTGGGTATCAAAATATTTGATCCACCTCTCATGAAAAAGACAAATTTCCGCCGATTCAGGAGGAAATGGGTCAAATTCGAACGACAGCAGCCCCATAGTTTGCTCATGAATTTTTCCAAAAATAATTTTTAGCTAAATAAGTTTCTATTTAATCATAGAAACACCAAAATATTTCTAGGATTCAACCGCTAGCTTGGAACAGCCATGCCCGCCGTTGAGCCCATTTTCCCATTTTCAAACGGGCATAGAAAATTTTAAAAAATCAAATAAATGGAAAACCTTCGCATTGTGTCATGTGACCAAGTTATGAGGAAAAATAATAAACTTGTAATACGAGAATTTGTTTTCAAAAGTGTTTTCAGAAATGAGCTATCAAGTGTGAAGATTCGTGGCTTTTAAGCCAAATGACCAATCATATGGCCACATTCATGGCATAGTTTGCTAAAATGATCTCATATTGTGCAAAATGATGCATCTTGGAATTAAAAAATGTTGCTTAAGGAAGTTTTCATTTTCTTTGGACGAAAACTTCATTTTTCATTTTTCGAGTGCCCAAAATGAGTTTTTTCGTGAAGGACCTTCCATATAGTTGTTGCAAAATTGGGATCCATTAATTTTCTAAAATAATAAGCCATATTTAATGTACAATTGAACAAATGGTTGAGTTTCAAAAGCTTTGATCCACCTCTCATGAAAAAGACAAATTATCGCCGATTTAGTAGGAAGTGGGTCAAGTTTGAACTGCAGGTGCCTCATAGTTTGCTCATGAATTTTTCCAAAAATCGTTTTTAGGTACATAAGTATCTATTTAATTAGAGAAAGACTAAAAGTTTTTCTAGGATTCAACTACTAGCTAGGAACGGCCATGCCCGCCGTTTTGACCCCATTTTGAAACGAGCAAAGAAAATTTAAAAAAAATCAAATAATTGGAAAACCTTCGCATTGTGTATTTATATGTGACCAAGTTATGAGGAAAAATAATAAACTTGTAATACAACAATTTGTTTTAAAATTCTTCTCAGAAATGAGCTATCAAGTGTGAAGATTCATGGCTTTCAAGCGAAATTATCAATCTTATGGCCACATTCATGGCATAGTTTGTTAAAATGATCTTATATTCTGCAAAAGTATGCATCTTGTAATAAAAAACAATGTTGCTTAAGGATTTTTTCTTTGGACGAAAAATTCATTTTCCACTTTCCGAGTGCCTAAAATTAGTTTTTTGTGAAGGACCTACCATATAGTTGTTGCAAAATTGGACTCCGTTAATTTTCTAAAATAATAGGCCATATTTAATGTACAATTAACCAAGTGGTTGGTTTTAAAAGTTTTGATCTACCTCTTGTGATAAAGACAAGTTACCGCTGATTTAGGAGGAAGTGGGTCAAGTTTGAACTACAGCTTCCTCATATTTTGCTCATGAATTTTTCCAAAAAACATTTTTAGGTACATAAGTACCTGTTTAATCAGAGAAACACCAAATTTTCTCTAGAATTCAACCGCTAGCTAGGAACGGCCATGCCCTCCGTTTTGACCCCATTTTTTAATGGGCAAAGAAAATTAAAAAAAATCAAATAATTGGAAAACCTTCGCATTGTGTCTTTATATGTGACCAAGTTATGAGGAAAAATAATAAACTTGTAATACGACAATTTGTTTAAAAAATGTTCTTAGAAATGAGCTATCAAGTGTGAAGATTCATGGCTTTCAAGGCAAATGATCAATCATATGGCGGCATTCATGGCATAGTTTGTTAAAATGATCTCATATTGTGCAACAGGATTCATCTTGGAATGGAAAACAATGTTGCTTAAGGAAGTTCTCATTTTCTTTGGACGAAAAATTCCTTTTCCATTTTCTGAGAGCCCAAAATGAGTTTTTTGTGAAGGACCTACCATATAGTTGTTGCAAAATTGGACTCCATTAATTTTCTAAAATAATAGGCCATATTTAATGTACACTTGAACAAATGGTTGAGTTTCAAAAGCTTTGATCCACCTCTCATGAAAAATACAAATTATCATCGATTCAGTAGGAAATGGGTCAAGTCTGAACTGCAGGTGCCTCATAGTTTGCTCATGAATTTTTCCAAAAATGTTTTTAGGTACATAAGTATCTACTTAATCAGAGAAACACTAACAGTTTTTCTAGGATTCAACTGCTAGCTAGGAACGGCCATGCTCGCAGTTTTGACCACATTTTGAAACGAGCAAAGAAAATAAAAAAATCAAATAATTGGAAAACCTTCGCATTGTGTCTTTATATGTGACCAAGTTATGAGGAAAAATAATAAACTTGTAATACGACAATTTTTTTAAAAATTGTCCTAAGAAATGAGCTATCAAGTGTGAAGATTCATGGCTTTCAAGCGAAATGATCAATCTTATGGCCACATTAATGGCATAGTTCATTAAAACGATCTTATATTGTGCAAAAGTATGCATCTTGGAATGAAAAGCAATGTTGCTTAAGGATTTTTTTTCTTTGGACGAAAAATTCATTTTCCACTTTCCGAGTGCCCAAAATTAGTTTTTTTGTGAAGGACCTACCATATAGTTGTTGCAAAATTGGACTTCGTTAATTTTCTAAAATAATAGGCCATATTTAATGTACAATTGACCAAGTGGTTGGGTTTTAAAAGTTTTGATCTACCTCTCGTGAAAAAGACAAATTACTGCTGATTCAGTAGGAAGTGGGTCATGTTTGAACTACAGCTGCCTCATAGTTTGCTCATGAATTTTTCCAAAAAACATTTTTAGATACATAAGTATCTATTTAATCAGAGAAACACCAATTTTTTTTAGAATTCAACCGCTAGCTAGGAACGGCCAAGCCCGCCGTTTTGACCCCATTTTGTAACGGGCAAAGAAAGTTCAAAAGAAAAATCAAATAATTGGAAAACCTTCGCATTGTGTATTTATATGTGACCAAGTTATGAGGAAAAAATAATAAACTTGTAATACAATAATTGTAATAAAAAAATGTTCTCAGAAATGTACTATCAAGTGTGAAGATTCATGGCTTTCAAGCCAAATGATCAATCTTATGGCCACATGCATGGCATAATTTGTTAAAATGATCTCATATTATGCAAAAGTATGCATTTTGGAATGAAAAATGATGTTGCTTAAGGAAGTTTTCATTTTCTTTGGACGAAAAATTCATTTTCCATTTTCCTAGTGCCCAAAATGAGTTTCTTGTGAAGGACCCACCATATAGTTGTTGCAAAATTGGACTCCATTAATGTAGAATTGACCAAGTGGTTGGGTTTCAAAAGTTTTGATCCACCTCTCGTGAAAAAAAGAACAAATTGCTGCCAATTCAGTAGGAAGTGGGTCAAGTTGGAACTGCAGCTGGTTCATAGTTTGCTCATGAATTTTTCCAAAAATAAACATTTTTAGATACATAACTATCTATTTAATCAGAAAAATACCAAAAAATTTATAAGATTCAACAGCTAACTAGGAATGGTCATGCCCGCCGTTTTGACCTCATTTTGATACAGGCATAGAAAATTCAAAAAATATCAAATAAATGGAAAACATTCACATTGTGTCTTTATATGTGACCAAGTTATGAGAAAAAATAATAAACTTAAAGTAGTGTGTGGAAAACAAAGTAAAGTAGAGCCGTTGCTGGTGGCAGAGATGAGTCCAGCGAGACCGAGGAGACACTCCGTTTTACCGACGGTAGCACCAAATGGGCGTACAACGCACGGTAGCTGGAGCCATCTCATCTGTCAGCGCTTCCACGGCTCCACCCGGCCGGCCGGCCGAGTAGACGGGTTATCTATCCTATCCAGGCACCGAAAGTTAGCTGGGTCCTGCAGAATCCGCACTATTAGCTCTAGCTGCTCGGTCACTGCAGCAGCGCCCGCGACCAAACGCGCGCTTTGGTATGTTTGCCAGCCGGGTCACCACGTAGCTAGCACGCCCTGCGCACGGAAAGAATATTTGTTGGCTCCTTTTTCACCTTTGGCAATATCACCGTCATACACGGGATTTCACTTTGTCTCCTCCGTCGCCATCGTCGCCGTCGCGGCCGTGGTGCGTGTCCAAGTCTCCATGGGTACACATACACTTGGACCTTCTACACGCCAGCTGCAACAATAATTTACCCATTTTTACTGTTTGCTGTTGTTTGTTGTTCGTACACCTACCTAGCTGAGAGCTAGGCTTGCATTGGCTCTGCTACTGCGGGCACCGTTAAAACTGAATTGTCAGGGCATGATAATATCTCGCCCTCGACCGGCTCTTTGGGGTAGTGGAGGCTGTGCACACTTCTTCTAGAGCGTAATTATAACCCAGGATCTCGCTCCTCTAATGGAGGTATATATGCTAACTTTATTTACCTCTCTAACTAATGAACTTCTCTACGTACGGGGTAATCATGCATGGGAATACCACTACTACTACCACTAACTAACTAACTGATCTGTCCATGGACGTAGCAACGACAAGATCACCTTTTTTTTAGGGGTAAGATCACCTATTAAAGCTGGCCGAGTGATGGATGTGGATACGTACGCACGTAGGAGTAGTAAGTGTACTGATTTGGTGGGGAGAAAAATATTCAGATAATCGAACATGTGCTGTAGCTACGTGTGTGGATTGGGGGCCATGCAAGCATGATGACCGAATCAGCTGGGAGTTGTCGTCGCCTCGTCGGCCAGTGCGGGTGAGTGGGTGTGGGTGGGCCGGCTCGGCCATCCTCGATCGCCATGGCTTTCCGACGCCAGCTACCACCACCGGACACTCACTCCTTTTGCTGGCCAATTCGTCGTGTCCTCCCTTTTCCCGGGTATTTCTTGCTTGATCGGGTAGAAGAACTGCCGTCGGCGACGTAAGTACGCTTGTCAAGCGCCGTTGCCGTCCTTCAATTCATTCTGCTTTCTTTCTTTCTAGCTGGTCCCTCCGGAAAGAGGAAAGAAGATAGAAAACAATACCCACATCTTTTTCGGCGATGATGGATAGCTAGAATGTCTGTGCGTATCTGGTTTCCCTTTAATTTTGTTCCTTATGTGTGTAGGCCATGTATTGATCGGGTTATTGGACTTGACACGAGCTAACACTGAGTCAGCTATGGATATATAATAAAGTGGTGTTATGGATGGATATGGATGCTTTGATTGGTTTTTAATCAACTTTGCGTGCATGGAGCCGGCCGTGCGTGGCTGCTCCAAAGCCGTAGGGATTTGCTTTTGTATATTCATTCATTCATAACTTCGAGCAGAACAAAGATCAGGTCCATGTATATGTACTTTCCAAGTGGCATATTTTTCCAGTCCAGAGTCAATTAGCCGACTGAAATCTGGTGAGAGGAGAGGAACTCTATTAAATTAGTTTACCAGAACCACTTTTTCGTTAAAAAAATTTAGTTGACCACTTGCAATAATCCGTAGTGCACATGATTTATTTATTTTTTGGAAATGCAGCAGGAGTTGAACCTTTCATTGATTAAAGAGAAGGAAACATGTCGGCAGAGATCTAAAGTAAAAAGATCTCAAATCATGAAAGGATGGGTTAAGGCATAATTTGTGCAAAATGCTTTCCTTCCCAGTAATCCAAGCCTCTACCTACCTCTGATTTTTTTAGCAACAGTGAGGGCATGGGGTGATTTTTAGTTGAAGACCCTAGAATACCTATCTTTTCAAAATTTCCAAGGCACGAGAATTCACAGCTAATGGGTGACTAGCATTTTGCAGAGGTGCATGAGTGGCGCGCAAAACCATCCCAATGTTGTGCCAAATAGCCACCTGATCTATACCTAGTAAATAGGAAACCATGGCGGCCCATATTCTCTTGGAATATCAACATTCAAAGAGCACATGAGAAGCAATCTCGGAAACGGCTTTGCAGAGCTAGCTTATAGGTTGGTGAGGCTATCCTCTTGTCACGAGTCGGTCCGACGTCCAAACATGATTCCAAAGGGTGAACCATGTGAATATCCTATGTTTAGGAGGCTCTCAATCCTCTGGGGTTACTTCATTCGCGTAGCTTGACCTGAGATGATGTGTACTTTTCCCATATATCGAGCATGTAAATAGAAGTGGCTGGCCTCTAAAACAACAAAATAGCTTAACATGCGAATATTCCTATCCGATCTTGGTACGATGGTTACATGCTACAATATGATGGTCTTTGGCACCAAATTAGGGACGCAATCGATGGTTGTTATCACACATCGTACGTGAATTGGACGTAATTCATCATTCGTATAGCAGCTCTCCTAAAACAGTTCCATTTCCATGTGTTGATTTTCATCAACGACATATAGTAGTACTTATTAACTAAATGAAATTTCATGAGCACACAACTCTATTTCTTGACCTCTTAAACTATTCCATGGGCCGGGCATGTCAATTCTTTTAATTGAAATAGGGAAGGACCTCTGCCTTTTCATTGATTAAGGAGAAGGAAACAAGTTGGCAGAGACCCAAAGTAAAAGGAGCTCAAATCACAAAAGGACTGGTTACAAGCTAATTTGCGCAAAATGCTTTGCTTCCCAATGAGCCAAGGTCGACCACTTGCAATAATCCGTAGTGCACATCATTTTTATTTTATTTTTGGAAATGCAGCAGGAATTGTACCTTTCATTGATTAAAGAGAAGGAAACATGTTGGCCCCGATATAAAGTAAAAACGGCTCAAATCACAAAAGGATGGGTTAAGGCATAATTTGCACAAAATGCTTTGTTTCCCAGTGATTTTTAGAACGAAGACGCTAGAAGCGTCCGGCTTTAAATTAATAAAGCCCACACAACAGGCAGAGTAGGAAACGACCGGACATTACACAGACCAAAAGCCCAAGGCGTAACGAGAAACTTAGTCTAGAGGGCTCAAAGCCGGGCAGCGAGCAAATTATAAGGCCAAAACCTACGGAGTAGAGCATGCAGGCTCGCAACACAAAAGATCACTCCCACCTTAGGCAGGCATCGCCGACTCCCTAGCCACCACGTACACTTGGTGAATTCGTTCTTGCGCATGCTTCACGATCTCAGAGTCCTTCCGCTTCGCCAACAAACTCCACTACTGCATGAGGATAGAGCATTTGCACATGATATTAGCAGGGTGCGACGGGAACGTGCCTTCAATGGTAATTTTTTGCGCGTGAGCTATAAGGACCATAGTAGCGCCCCTATACTAGTCCACATCACACGCTTGTTTTGTCCCTGAACCGAATCAACTAACCCTACTAATTCGGAAGAGGAGTGCGGGTCCCAGGGGACGCGCCGCCTCGCGCACAACGCTCCAAGCAAACCTAGCATGAGGACAGAGAAAGAAGACGTGGTTTGCGTTCTCAGGGTTTCCACATAACGCGCATGGACCCGTCGCCAGGCCATTCCGTTTTGCTATGTTGATAGACGTGGGGAGCCGGCCCCGGAACATTTTCCAAAGAAAAACTTTGATCTTCAGCGGAACACGAGCTTGCCAGAGTCCTTTAACCTCTGAGGGAGTCCTAGACTAGGGGGTGTCTGGATAGCCGAACTATCATCATCGGCCGGACTCCAAGACTATGAAGATACCAGATTGAAGACTTCGTCCCGTGTCCGGATGGGACTTTCCTTGGCGTGGAAGGCAAGCTTGGCAATACGGATATGTAGATCTCCTACCATTGTAACCGACTCTGTGTAACCCTAGCCCTCTCCGGTGTCTATATAAACCGGATGGCTTTAGTCCATAGGACGAACAACAATCAAGCAGGACGTAGGGTTTAGCCTCCTTGATCTCGTGGTAGATCTACTCTTGTAATACCCACATCATCAATATCAATCAAGCAGGACGTAGGGTTTACCTCCATCAAGAGGTCCCGAACCTGGGTAAAACATTGTGTCCCTTGTCTCCTGTTACCATCCGCCTAGACGCACAGTTCGGGACCCCCTACCCGAGATCCGCCGGTTTTGACACCGACATTGGTGCTTTCACTGAGAGTTCCTCTGTGTCGTCACCGATAGGCTCGATGGCTTCTTCGATCATCAACAACGACGCAGTCCAGGGTGAGACCTTTCTCCCCGGACAGATCTTCATATTCGGCGGCTTTGCACTGCGGGCCAATTCACTTGGCCATCTGGAGCCGATCGAAAGCAATGCACCTGGCCGTCAGGTCAGATTTGGAAGTTTGAACTTCACGGCTGACATCCGCGGGGACTTGATCTTCGATGGATTCGATCCACAGCCGAGCGCGCCACACTGTCACGACGGGCATGATTTAGCTCTGCAGCCGGACAGTACCCTGGAGGCCGCACACGAGTCGGCTCCGATCTTCAATTCGGAGCCGGCTGCGCAGATCGAGGACGGGTGGCTAGACACCGCCTCGGGGGCTGCAACCTCTACGGCGATGGAGCCGAACACTAACCTTGTCCCTCATGAAGCTCGTGACTCCGAGGTACCGGACTCCTCGCCGGACTCCGAACCTCCCGTGCCCCCTCCAATGGAATCCGATTGGGCGCCGATCATGGAGTTCACCGCTGCGGACATCTTTCAACACTCACCTTTCGGTGACATCTTGAGTTCGCTAAAGTATCTCTCGTTATCAGGAGAGCCCTGGCCGGACTGCGGTCAGGACGGTTGGGATGCGGACGACGAAGAAATTCAAAGCCCACCCACCACCCACTTAGTAGCCACTGTCGACAATCTAACCGACATGCTAGACTTCGACTCCGAAGACATCGACAGTATGGACGACGATGCCGGAGACGACCAAGAACCAGCGCCTACCGGGCACTGGAAAGCCACCTCATCATATGACATATACATGGTGGATATCCCAAAGGATGGGAACGGCAGAGGAACAGAGGAGGATGACCCCTCCAAGAAACAACCCAAACGCCGGCGTCAGCGGCGCCGCTCTAAATCCCGCCAAAGCAAGAATGGAGATTCCAGTACCGGAGATAATAACACCCCAGACAGTGCCGAAGACAACCCCCTGCAGCAAGATTCAGCACAGGAGGACGGAGACGCCAGCCCTCACGAGAGAGCGGAAGACAAAGAGGTAGGGGATGATAATTACATGCCTCCCTCCGGAGACGAGGAAAGCCTCGACGACGACGAATTTGTCGTGCCTGAGGATCCCGCCGAACAAGAGCGTTTTAAACGCAGGCTTATGGCCATGGCAAACAGCCTCAAGAAAAAGCAGCAACAGCTTAGAGCTGATCAAGATCTGCTAGCCGACAGATGGACTGAAGTCCTTGCGGCCGAAGAGCATGAGCTCGAACGCCCCTCCAAAAGCTACCCCAAATGCAAGCTGCTACCCCGATTAGAGGAGGAGGCATATAAACCCGCATCACCAGAGCACGATACGGCTGACCGGCCACCCCGTGGCCGCGACAGAGAGGCCTCTAGGCCCTCCATTAGAACCGTACCCCGGCGTCGCTCGAAAAGCACAAGACCACAGGGGAACGCTCCAGATTTGTGAGACATATTGGAGGATAAGGCAAGACAATCAAGATCAATCTACGGATCGCGGGGGCGCCCCATGATACGTGACAACAACCGTCGCGCCGGACACAGCAAGTCCGGCCGGGCCGAACACAGTAGACAAAACTCTTTTGAGCTTTGTCATGATATAGCCCAATACAGAGGCGCCGCACACCCACGATGCTTCACAGATGAAGTAATGGATCATCAGATCCCCGAAGGGTTTAAACCCGTGAATATTGAATCTTATGATGGCACAACGGACCCCGCGGTTTGGATCGAAGACTATCTCCTTCATATCACATGGCCCGCGGTGATGATCTCCACGCCATCAAATACCTCCCACTCAAGCTTAAAGGACCAGCTCGGCATTGGCTTAACAGCTTACCAGCAGAATCAATTGGGAGTTGGGAGGACCTGGAAGCCGCATTCCTTGATAACTTCCAGGGCACGTATGTGCAACCACCAGACGCTGACGACCTAAGCCACATAATTCAGCAGCCAGATGAATCGGCCAGACAATTCTGGACACGGTTCTTAACTAAGAAAAATCAAATCGTCGATTGTCCGGATGCAGAGGCCCTCGCGGCCTTCAAACATAACATCCGTGACGAGTGGCTTGCCCGGCACCTGGGGCAGGAAAAGCCAAAATCCATGGCAGCTCTCACATCACTCATGACCCGCTTCTGCGCGGGAGAAGACAGCTGGCTAGCCCGCAGCAACAACCTCAGCAACAATTCTAGCAGTCCGGATATCAAGGACCACAATGGCAGGTCGCGTCGCAACAAGAACAAACGCCGCATTAACAGCGACAATAACGAGGATACGGCAGTCAATGCCGGATTCAGAGGCTCTAAATCCAGTCAGTGGAAAAAGCCATTCAAAAGAACTACTCCGGATCCGTCCAATTTGGACCGAATACTCGATCGCTCGTGCCAGATACACGGCACCCCCGACAAGCCAGCTAACCACACCAACAGGGACTATTGGGTATTCAAGGAGGCAGGCAAGTTAATTGCCGAAAATAACGACAAGGGGCTGCATAGCGATGAAGAGACCCGACCGCGAACAATAGAGGACAGAAGGGTTTCCCCCCACAAGTGCGGACGGTGAACATGATATACGCAACCCACATACCCAAGAGGGAGCGGAAGCGTGCACTTAGGGATGTATACGCGATGGAGCCAGTCGCCTCGAAGTTCAACCCATGGTCCTCTTGCCCGATCACTTTTGGTCGAAGGGACCACCCCACCAGCACCCGCCACGGCGGATTCGCCGCGTTGGTGCTAGACCCAATCGTCGATGGATTTCACCTCACTAGAGTCCTGATGGACGGCGGCAGCAGCCTGAACCTGCTTTATCAGGATACAGTGCGCAAAATGGGCATAGACCCCTCAAGGATTAAACCCACAAAGACGACCTTTAAAGGCGTCATACCAGGTGTAGAGGCCAATTGTACAGGCTCAGTTACACTGGAAGTGGTCTTCGGATCCCTGGATAACTTCCGAAGCGAGGAGTTAATCTTCGACATAGTTCCGTTCCGCAGCGGCTATCATGCTCTGCTCGGACGTACCGCGTTTGCAAAGTTCAACACGGTGCCGCACTATGCATACCTCAAGCTCAAGATGCCAGGCCCTCGAGGAGTCATCACGGTCAACGGAAACACGGAATGCTCTCTCCGAACGGAGGAACATACAGCGGCTCTCGCGGCAGAAGTACAGTGTAGCCTCTTAAGGCAATTCTCGAGTCCGGCCGTTAAGCGACCGGACACGGCTAAACGCGCCCGGAGTAACCTACAACAAGACCACCTGGCACGTTCCGAGCACGTGTAGCAGTGCGGCCCCAACCCCAGCCCCTGCAAAATTTCAAGACAGGTCCTTCGCGTACATTATTACGCTCTGGAGATACCATGGGCATGGGGGGAGGGGCACGACCACGATAGGCCCAGAATGCGGCTTAACCACACCAGGGGCTCTCAAGTGTGTCGTTCTTTTTTTTTATTTTCTTTTTTCTTCTTATTTTTACCCACAGGACTCCGTTCATCAGAGGCCCTGTCCGGCAGCAGACCTGCCGAACTCACAATGCAACAGCCAGGGAAGGAGAAAGGCTACGACGAATATTCAGGTCGTCTCCATTACGAGCATTAAATCTGTTTTATACACCATTCCGCAGCCTACCCCTGGAGGGGGACATGTTTAATAGTCCCATCCCTTGCTTATCGCACCATTTGTATCGTTCTGCATTCACAGCAGTATCTCTTGAATAAACAATGCAGCACCTTTTTGCTTACAATTGCATTTCTTTCTTATACATATGTTCATTTATGACATGTTGCATCCGTACACTTTGGTACGGCTAAATACACCAGGGGCTTATGTTTCCCGCATCATGGTGTGATAAGTCCGAACACTTTCACCAGTGCGGCACCCCAAACTTATAGCATTATATGCATCGACTCCGAATCATGTCTTGGGTCAATAGTTGGGTTTGCCAGGCTCCCATGTTTTGGTACCTTATGTTCCGTTGTATCGGCTAAGGTAGCACTGGGAGAACCACTGCGATTACGCCCCGGTTGAGCTGGGCGAGCGCCTCAGTGGAGAAAGCTAAAACTGACCGTCATGATGAGGCGAGAGCCGGTCGCTGTTCGAGAGGTTTTTTGCGAGTCCCTAAAGACTTATGCCGCTTAGAGCGAGGAGCCGGCTTTGTCCGGCCCAGGCGTGGATAGCGCCCCAAATTCGGCCTTTCGAACACTAGGGGCTCCGCCGAAATTTAAAATTATAGAATTCTATGGCTAAGTGAGAGTGTTCAAGCATTATAAGTCCGGTTGCCTTGTTCGTTGTGTTGAGCGCCTCCCTAGATGGACCCAAAAATGGGAACAAGAGTGCTCAAATTTATCCCGAACACCCCAGCACTCGTGGCATGGGGGCTGAAGCCGACGACTTGCCATCTCTCAGATTTGATAAACAGCCGCACAGAAGGTAATATTTCAAATTAACAAGCGTTGCTTAGCGCACATGAACAAAGTTTTCAGCGCACATGATAACAAAATGCGAGTCTACTCAAATATTACATCTTTGGAGCACTCACCCGCAATAATGCGGGCACCCTTCAGGACACTCTTATAATACATCTCGGGCGTGCGATACTCCTTGCCCAGCGGTGGCGCGTCCGTCACAAGCTTCTGAGCATCCATCTTGCCCCAGTGCACCTTAGCGCGGGCAAGGGCCCGACGGGCACCTTCAATGCAGGCGGAGTGCTCGATGACTTCAACCCATGGACACGCATCCACCAGCCGCCGCACCAGGCCAAAGTAGCTCCAAGGCATGGCCTCCTTAGGCCACAGTCGAACTATGAGGCCCTTCATGGCCTGTTCGGCCACCTTGTGGAGCTCGACCAGCTGCTTCAGCTGGTCGCTAAGGGGCACCGGATGTCTGGCCTCAGCATACTGAGACCAGAAGACCTTCTCTGTCGAGCTCCCCTCCTCGGCCCTGTAGAAAGCGGCAGCATCGGACACGCTGCGGGGCAGATCTGTGAACGCTCCTGGAGAGCTCCGAATTCGGGTAAGTGACAGGTAATTCACACTCACATGCTTACTCTGCATGAAAAATGCCTTACCCACCGCTATTTTCTTCAACGCCTCGATTTCCTGGAGGGCCTTGTAAGCTTCGGCCTTAGCGGCTTGGCACTCTCAAGAGCCGATGCAAGCTCGGACTCTCGAGTCTTCGAGTCGCGCTCCAAACTCTCATGTTTTTCCACGGGAGCCCGGAGCTCTTGCTGTACCTCCGCCAGCCGCGCCTCCTGCTTCTCTCGCTCGGTGCGCTCCGCGGCCGCATTACGTTCGGCCACGGACACCGCCTCCTTCAGGGTCGCCACCTCGTTCGTGGCCCCTGCAATACCCACGTTATCCTTGTCATTTTTCTTGCAACCAAATCCTTTTCTATAAGGTACAATTTTAATAAGGTGTTACTCACCTTCCTTGTCCTCGAGCTACTTCTTGGCATAGCCAAGTTCGTTCTCGGACCGCTCGAGGCTTTGCTTCAAAGTATTGACCTCCGCAGTCAGTGCAGCAGAGGTCAGCAGCACAACCTGCAATCCCATATTGACATAATTTTTATGACTCCTGCGTATATCTTTTTAGATCCTCAGTCCGGTTTTTCTTTCCGAACACCGAACCGAGCATCAGGGGCTAATGTCTATGCGGTACTATTTTACACATATCAAAATTCTTACCTCAAAGCCTGTTAGAAGGCTGCTGCAGGCTTCGGTCAGCCCGCACTTGGCGAGATGAACCTTCTGAATCACTGCACCCATGACGGTGCGGTGTTCCTCTTCAATGGAAGCGCCTTTGAGTGCCTCCAGCAAGCTATCCGGCGCCTCCGGTTGGACGGAGGCCACCGGTGTCACAGTCTTTCCCTTCTTACGAAGGGGCCGCCCGCCGGACTCCGGAGCCACTACAGGTTCCGGTGCGGAGTCCGGTGCAAACTCCGGGAGGTTGCCCTGCGGCACCTCCGGGGCCTTCTCCTCCTGGCGGTTCCCTTCCCGGGATCCCACCTCGGCATCCTCCACATCACGAGGGGAGGAGGCGGTCGGAAGGGAATCCATATCCGACGCACCCAAGGACCCGCTCAACGAAGCAGGAAGATCCTCCTTGGGCGGACTGCAGGGTTGTATGCGGCATTAGAAAGACTCCATGTGGCGAAAATAAAAATCATGAAGTTATTCGGAAATCCGGATACTTACGATCTCGCCAGGGGCTTGGCCCTTGGAGGCCAATCCTCGTCATCGTCGCTGGCGTGGGCAGAGCAGTCCAGGGGAAGAGTCCTTCCCTTCTTGGACCCTTCGGCCTCGCTCGTTGGGGAGGCCTTCCTTTTCTTCCCTCCCCCTGCTGGGGAGATGCCTCTTTCTTCTCCTCCTCACCTTCGTGGGAGGAGTCTGCCTCGGTGTCATCATCTGATGACACCTGAAAACGGGAACTCTTTCGAGTGCCCGTGGCCTTCTTCTTGGCCTTCTTCTCCGGCACCACATGGGGTGCCGGAGCCAGCAGCCCCGTTAAGCGGGCATCCGCTGGGTCTTCTGGCAAAGGAGCCAGACAGATAGTCTGCTCGGCCTTCTTCATCCAGTCCTGTCAAAGGAGAGGGAGTTTAGATCCTGCATAGAGTCAAACTATGGAAAACAAGCATCCCGTAAAGGGCAAAATCGCTTACCTCGCTAGCTGGACACTGCGAGCTGAATCCGCGATCTTTGGTGGCGGATGTGGGAGCCTCGGCGCCCTTAAACAGCACCCTCCAGGCCTCTTCGTACGTAGTGTCGAAGAGCCCGCTCAAAGTCTGGTGCTGCGCCGGATCGAACTCCCACATATTGAAGTCCCGTTGTTGGCACGAGAGAATCCGGCGGATGAGCATGACCTGGACTACGTTGACAAGCTTGAGCTTCCTTTTCACTAGCTTTGGGATGCAGGCTTGAAGTCCGGTCAGCTCCTCCGAATCGCCCCATATCCGGCCACTCTCCTTCTAGGAGGTGAGCCGTATGGGGATACCAGATCTGAATTCGGGGGCCGCTGCCCATTCAGGGTCACGCGGCTCGGTGATGTAGAACCACCCCGATTGCCACCCCTTAATGGTTTCCACGAAGGTGCCCTCAAGCCAAGTAACGTTGGGCATCTTGCCCACCATGGTGCCTCCGCACTCCGCTTGGCTGCCCTTCACAACCTTCGGCTTGACACTGAAGGTCATGAGCCACAAGCCGAAGTGGGGCTTAATGCAGAGGAAGGCCTCACACACGACGATAAATGCCGAGATATTGAGGATGAAATTCGGGGCCAGATCATGGAAATCCAGGCCGTAGTAGAACATGAGCCCCCAGACAAAGGGATGGAGTGGGAAGCCCAGTCCGCGAAGGAAATGGGAAAGAAATACTACCCTCTCATGGGGCCTGGGGGTGGGGATGATCTCCCCCTCGTCGGGGAGCCGGTGTGCAATGTCGCTGGACAGGTATCCGGTGCTGCGCAGCTTCTGGATGTGCCCCTCCGTAACGGAGGAGGCCATCCACTTGCCTCCCGCTCCGGACATAGTTGGAGAAGGTTGAGGTGAGATGTGCGGACTTGGGCGCTGGAGCTCGAGTTCGCAGAGATGGATAGGCAAAGGAGGAAGAAGGCGTAGGTAAAAGGGTAGATCTTTATCCCCTTATATGGGCGGACGAAACCATGCATCCCCACCAGCCTGATGAAACTCGCTTATCTCCCAAGCGCCACAATCAATGGCGCGGTTGGGTTACCCACGTCCGTATTAATGAGAATCCCGGGATAAGGGGAACACGATCTCTGCTTCGACAAGACGTGCCAAGGAAACCACTTCGCTGGACACGCGGAGGTGGTATAATAAAAATGATTCGAGTAAAGGCTTGGTTGTGGTGTGACGTCACGCCACAAAATACGTCAGCAGATTGAACTTGTGTAAATATTATTCTCTCTACGGTGGTATGTGGAATTTATTTTGCAGAGCCGGACACTGTCCTGGTGTTCATAATCTTCTATAAATTATTCGGAGGAGGAACCCGCCTTGCAACGCTGAAGACAATATGCGCGCCGGACTCGTCATCATTGAAGCCTGGTTCAGGGGCTATTGAGGGAGTCCTGGACTAGGGGGTGTCCGGATAGCCAAACTATCATCATCGACCGGACTCCAAGACTATGAAGATACCAGATTGAAGACTTCGTCCCGTGTCCAGATGGGACTTTCCTTGGCGTGGAAGGCAAGCTTGGCAATACGGATATGTAGATCTCCTACCATTGTAACCGACTCTGTGTAACCCTAGCCCTCTCCGGTGTCTATATAAACCGGATGGCTTTAGTCCAAAGGACGAACAACAATCATACCATAGGCTAGCTTCTAGGGTTTAGCCTCCTTGATCTCGTGGTAGATCTACTCTTGTAATACCCACATCATCAATATCAATCAAGAAGGACGTAGGGTTTTACCTCCATCAAGAGGGCCCGAACCTGGGTAAAACATTGTGTCCCTTGTCTCATGTTACCATCCACCTAGACGCACAGTTCGGGACCCCCTACCCGAGATCCGCCGGTTTTGACACTGACAACCTCCCTTTGTGCCGTCCCTTGGCATAGTTTGTGATATAAGGATTTGATAAAAAACTTTCCGGAGGCGTTAAGATGCCACGACACCCTGTCGGGCTCACTAGACAAGGCAATGGGGTTCACCAGTTCCAGCAAGGCACCCAGCCTTGCTGACTCCTGGTCGTTTAGATTGCAGTAGAAGGAAATGGCCGGGGGGAGGGGGAAGCCAAGGCCTCTGCCACCCTTAAATTTGGATGCACCGCAATTACATAAAAATCTGGGAATTCCTCCCAAAGGGGACGAGGGCCCACCCAAAAATGAAGCCAGAAACGAATGGAGCGGCCGTTTCCAACATCAAATTTGGCCCCTTGGTCAAAGGCAGGTCTCATAGCCTGCAGGTCCTGCCAAAAAGGGGAGCCCCTCGCATCTCCTTCAAAGAAATTCCTGTTTGGGAAATACTTAGCCCTAAGGATATCAGCCCATAAGCCAGTCGCCCCTTGCGAAAGCTTCCAGATCCACTTGCACATGAGCGCAATGTTTTGGAGTCTGGTATTTGTGATTCCTAGTCCTCCCAAGGACTTGTGCCTACCCACCGCAGCCCATTTGACCATATGCTATTTGCGTTTGAGACCTGTTCCTTCCCAAAAGAAACGAGCTCTTGGCGTGTCCATTTTAGCATGGACCCCCTCCGCCAACAGGAAAAGACCCATGGCGAACATGGGAAGCAAGGAGAGGATAGAGTTGTCCAGCACAAGTCTTGCCACGGAGGACATGAACTTGCCATGCCTGGGGCTCACTTTTCTTCCCACTTTTCCACTTAGAGGTGCCTAATACGTCCATTTTGCATCATGCTTTTATATTGATATTTATTGCATTATGGACTGTTATTACACATTATGTCACAATACTTATGCCTATTCTCTCTTATTTTACAAGGTTTACATGAAGAGGGAGAATGCCGGCAGCTGGGTTTTTGGGCTGGAAAAGGAGAAAATATTAGAGACCTATTCTGCACAACTCCCAAAGTCCTGAAACTCAATGAAAGTCATTTTTGGATTTAATAAAAAATACTTAGCGGAAGAAATACCAGAGGGGGGCCACCCACCGTCCACGAGGGTGGGGGCACGCCCTACCCCCCTGGGCGCGCCCCCTGCCTCGTGGGCGCCCTGGCAGCCTTCCGGGACCATCTTCCGCTATATGAAGTCTTTTACCCTGGAAAAAAATCATAAGCAAGCTTTCAGGACGAAACACCGCCGCCATGAGGTGGAACCTTGGCAGAACCAATCTAGGGCTCCGGCGGAGCTGTTCTGTCGAGGAAACATCCCTCCGGGAGGGGGAAATCATCACCATCGTCATCACCAACGATCCTCTCATCGGGAGGGGGTCAATCTTCATCAACATCTTCACCAGCACCATCTCCTCTCAAACCCTAGTTCATCTCTTGTATTCAATCTTTGTCCCAAAACCTCAAATTGGTACCTGTGGGTCACTTGTATAGTGTTGATTACTCCTTATAGTTGATGCTAGTTGGTTTATTTGGTGGAAGATCATGTGTTCAGATCCTTAATGCATATTAATACTCCTTTGATTATGAACATGAATATGCTTTGTGAGTAGTTACGTTTGTTCCTGAGCACATGGGAGAAGTCTTGCTATTAGTAGCCATGTGAATTTGGTATTCGTTCGATATTTTTATGAAATGTATGTTGTCTCTCCTCTAGTGGTGTTATGTGAACGTCAACTACATGACACTTCACCATTGTTTGGGGCCTAGAGGAAGGCATTGGGAAGTAACAAGTAGATGATGGGTTGCTAGAGCGACAGAAGCTTAAACCCTAGTTTATGCGTTGCTTCGTAAGGGGATGATTTGGATCCACATGTTTCATGCTATGGTTAGGTTTACGTTAATACTTCTTTTGTACTTGCGGATGCTTGCAATAGGGGTTAATTATAAGTGGGATGCTTGTCCAAGAAAGGGCAGTACCCAAGCACCGGTCCACCCACATATCAAATTATCAAAGTAACAAACGCGAATCATATGAGCGTGATGAAAACTAGCTTGACGATAATTCCCATGTGTCCTCGGGAGCGCTTTTCTCTATATAAGAACTTGTCTAGGCTTGTCCTTTGCTACAAAAAGGATTGGGCCACCTTGCTGCACCTTATTTACTTTCATTGCTTGTTACCCGTTACAAATTACCTTATCACAAAACTAGCTGTTACCGATAATTCCAGTGCTTGCAGAGAAAACCTTACTGAAAACCGCTTATCATTTCCTTCTGCTCCTCGTTGGATTTGACACTCTTACTTATCGAAAGGACTACAATAGATCCCCTACACTTGTGGGTCATAAAGACGATTTTCTGGTGCCGTTGCCGGGGAGTGAAGCGCCTTTGGTAAGTGGAACTTGGTAAGGAAATATTTGTATAGTGTGCTGAAATTTACTGTCACTTGTTACTATGGAACATAATCCTTTGAGGGGCTTGTTCGGGGTATCTTCACCCTGACCAGTAGAGCAAAGAGTTGCTCCTCAACCTACTGAACCTACTGAAAATGTTTACTTTGAAATTCCTTTGGGTATGATAGAGAAACTGCTAGCTAATCCTTTTACAGGAGATGCAACATTGCATCCCGATTTACACCTAATCTATGTGGATGAAGTTTGTCGATTATTTAAGCTTGCATGTATGCCCGATGATGTTATCAAGAAGAAGGTCTTCCCTTTATCTTTGAAGGGAGATGCATTAACATGGTTTAGGCTATGTGATGATATGGGATCATGGAACTACAAACGATTGAAATTGGAATTTCATCAGAAGTCTTATCCTATGCATCTTGTTCATCATGATCATAATTATATATATGATTTTTGGCCTCGCGAAGTGCTACCTCTTGAGCATGCGTTGGTTTTTCCCTTGAAGAGGAAAGGGTGATGCAGCAAAGTAGCGTAAGTATTTCCCTCAGTTTTTGAGAACCAAGGTATCAATCCAGTAGGAGGCTCCTCAAAAGTCTCATGCACCTACACAAACAAACAAGAACCTCACAACCAACGCGATAAAGGGGTTGTCAATCATTTCACGGTAACTTGCGAAAGTGAGATCTGATAGAGATAATAAGATAAGATAAGTATTTTTGGTATTTTTATGATGTAGATTGGAAAATAAAAAATGCAAATAAAAGTAGATGGAAAACTTGTATGATAAAAGATAGACCTGGGGGACATAGGTTTCACTAGTGGCTTCTCTCAAGATAGCATAAGTATTATGGTGGGTGAACAAATTACTGTCGAGCAATTGATAGAAAAATGCATTGTTATGAGATTATCTAGGCATGATCATGTATATAGGCATCATGTCCGCAACAAGTAGATTGAAACGATTATGCATCTACTATTATTACTCCACACATCGACCGACTCATGCTTGCATCTAGAGTATTAAGTTCATAAGAACAGAGTAACGCATTAAGCAAGATGACATGATGTAGAGGGATAAACTCAAGCAATATGATGTAAACCCCATCTTTTTATCCTCGATGGCAACAATACAATATGTGCCTTGCTGCCCCTGCTGTCACTGGGAAAGGACATCGCAAGATTGAACCCAAAGCTAAGCACTTCTCCTATTACAAGAAAGATCAATCTAGTAGGCCAAACCAAACTGATAATTCAAAGAGACTTGCAAAGATAACCAATCATACATAAAAGAATTTAGAGAAGATTCAATTATTTCTCATAGATAAACTTGATCATAAACCCACAATTCATCGGATCTCGACAAACACATCGCAAAAAGAGTTACATCGAATAGATCTCCAAGAAGATCAAGGAGAACTTTTTATTGAGATTCAAAGAGAGAGAAGAAGCCATCTAGCTAATAACTATGGACCTGAAGGTCCATGGTAAACTACTCACAACTCATCGGAGAGGCCTTGGAGATGATGTAGAGGCCCTCCATGGTCGATTCCTGAAAGTGCTAGTTATCGACTAGAGGGGGGGTGAATAGGCGATTTTTATCAAAGTCTTCAAAACTTGGAAGTTTTGAAGACAAACAATAGAAATGACCTAATTGATATGCAGCGGAAGATAAACTGCAACAAGCAAGCCATAGTCAAGTATGCAATAATGTGAACGTACAAAGACTAATAGCAGCTGGGTAGTAAGGATCAGGATGGAAGATAGTATGAAGCCAATCAACGATAGTAGTCAAGCAATGAAGTCAGACAGATATGACAAATAAGCAATGACTTCACGAAGGCAAACTCAAAGTAAAGGAGGGAAGGGATAGAACCAGTCACTTGTTGAAGACACATGATTTGTTGGACCAGTTCCAGTTGTTGTGACAACTGTACGTCTGGTTAGGGAGGCTGAGATTCAACTCAAAAGACCACGTCTTCACCTTATTCCCCTTGAGCTAAGGACACACAGTCCTCGCCCAATCACTCTGGTAAGTCTTTAAGGTAGACTTCCGAACCTTCACAGACTTCGTTCACCGGAGATCCACAATGACTCTTGGATGCTCAGAACGCAACGCCTAACCGGCTGGAGGATACACAGTCCTCAAGTGTAATAAGTCTTCAGGTCACACAGACAGAAAGACTTCAGTGATGCCTAACACTCTTTGGCTCTGGGTGTTTGGGCTTTGTCCTCGCAAGGATTTCTCTCTCAAAGGCTTCGAGGTGGGTTGCTCTCAAAACGACAAAAGCCGTAAACTAACTCTGAGCAGCCACCAAGTTATGGTGTAGGGGTGGGCTATTTATAGCCACAAGGCAACCCGACCTGATATGTCCGAAATGACCCTGGGTCACTAAGGAACTGACACGTGTTCCAACGGTCAGATTTCAAACTCACACGGCAACTTTACTTGGGCTACAAGCAAAGCTGACTCATCCAGCTCCGGATAAGATTTGCTCTCATTGTCTTCGCACGAAGACATAGGATTTGGGTTGAGCATCACTTCAGTCACTCTGACTTTGTTCACTTGGACCCCACTTAACAGTACGGTGGTTCCTATGACTCAACAAAGAAGAAAAGGAAACAACAAAACAACACAGTCTTCGCACTCCATAGTCTTCGCTCAATGTCTTCTCATGTCATAGTCTTCAATGTGAATATCTTCACATACCACCATTGTCTTCAATATCTTCATACATTTTTAGGGGTCATCTCCGGTAGGTAAACCGAATCAATGAGGGACACTACCTGTGTTATCCTGCAATTCTCACAAACGCATTAGTCCCTCAACCAACTTTGTCGTCAATACTCCAAAACCAACTAGGGGTGGCACTAGATGCACTTACAGTCTCCCCCTTTTTGGTGATTGATGACAAACTGGTTGAAGTTTTCAACGGGAATAAAGTATGTGGAATTGTAAAGGATAGGGTATTGTCTTCATAAGAGGCAAGGGCTCCCCCTGAAGATGTGCATATAAGTAATTTGCTTTTGGAATGCAAACGCACATGGCAGGTTATACTTGTGGAGATCCTCTTCAACTTATGAAGATAATTCATCATGCATGAAATGATATAACTTAAAGAATGACATGCATAATGGAAAATGGACGTCTACAGAATGATCTAAGTGCGGAATGATCTAAGTGCGGAAGTTATCATCCCACATGAAAGAGCAAATAAGTAGCAGACGACCATCGAGTTTAAGTGTTACAACTCAACGAACGAAATGTATCAAAAGCAAGAGTTGTAACCACTAGTCAAAATATAAAGCAACCGCCCATATGAACCTGCTTGAAGACTATCAAACTCATACGCTTCTCCCCCTTTTGTCAGTAATGACCAAAAAGGTTTGAAGACATAGAGCATCTACTCGTACTCATGAGGAGTAGTTGAAGTAGTAGGTTTGTCATTGTCGTTTGGCGGTGCAGACGAATTTGGTGTTGTGTCGATGCGTGCAGAAGTAGGGGGTGGTGAAGTAGCATCGTCTTCATCATCGATCACATTTGCATTCACGGTTGCCGTGGAGGAAGAATAGTTAGAGTCTTCAAGGGATGGAGTTCGTCGTAGGACATCATTCCATGGAGGAGTGGAGTCAAACTTGAATCTTTCAGTGAAGCCATCGTCTTGACGATCTGCTTCAGCACTGAGCAGGGTCAAACTCTTCCATGATCGCCGACAGGTTTCGTGAGTGACAAATGCATTCTTGGTGGCAAGATTGCGAATGCGATTTACATCCACCAAGAGACTTTGCATCTGACGCTTGAGCCAAAAATGATGCTTATCTTGTTTCTGATGCAGAGCCACAAGAAGTTCTCGGTCGTTGAGGACCCAAGAGCGCTTCTTTGGCCTTTGAGCAATTGTGCTCTCAGTAGCTTCAGTTGGCGCACGATGAGGCAGACGAGTGTTTCCAGCCATCGGATAGACACGCGTGACAGCTTGGACTCCTTCCATAGGCTGAGTGAAGCTTTGATGTTCAGCATTTTGAAGACAAAGAGGCTTCTTCGCGGGCTCAGGGTATATGGCTTCAACTGACATAAAACCTCTGGTAGAAAGATCACATGATTGCGAGCAGAGGGCTGATAGTTGACAGCAGCGTGTTACTTGATGAGGCGCATGACCCATGGAGCATAGAATTTCAGGCCAAAAAGGTCAGATCCAGATGCAGCTAGTTGCCTGATGAAGAAATCTTGTGCATTGAAGCTGATGCCATTCAGGATGTAAAAGAGCAATGTCTTCATGGCTCCTTCAAGTTTTGCAGCTGATGAATGTCCTTTGATAGGCCATAGAGTCCGCCTGATGATGTGATATATGGTGCGCGGCAGATACTCAAGGTCATCAACAAAGAACTCCTTTGGGTATTCAGCGTCATGTGGCAATGGCTTCATCATGCTCAACATCTGACTCATGTTGGGTTCAGGCTTATGGAAGATGCTCTCCAGTGCATTGTGGTGGTTTTGACAACCAGGTTCGTATAGCTCTCCGGGAGTGGATAGGCCTGTGAGCTCAATGATGTCAAGAACTTTGGCTTTATGATGAACATTTTCGGTCATCCACTCCAAAATCCATGTTTTTGTATCCCTGTTGTAGCCGCGAATGTGGAGGGTAGCATAGAATTGAAGCAAAAGTTCTTCATTCCAATGTTCTTTGTCTGTCACAAAGCTGAGCAGACCAGCATCACGAAAGCAGTCAAGTGCTTCTTCTAAGCATGGCAGTCCAGCAATGGCTTCAGTGTCGAGACGCATATGAGGGAAAATGCGCCCTTGATCATACAGAATGCTTGAGTAATAGCTTCGCTGCTGATGACTCCAGAAACAATCAGATGATATTCTTGGCCTTGAGTAGGGGTTCTTTGATCTGTCAAAGAAGGTGTTGTGGCTTTTGAAGCCATTTGCATTGAAGGACCCGACAGATGTGGCAGTACCTGGAAACCTTGGCAGTCTTGGCTTTGGTTTCTGGACCTGAGGCCTATGCTCAATGTGATAATCAAACTGAGGACCAGAGACATTAGGCGGAGGGACCAGAATGAGCCTTCTTACTGTGATTAGCTCGCCATGGTTGTATGCTTGCTCAATTGTATAGGGCCTTGGTGGCGAAACAGGAGCAGTGGCAGCAACAGTTGTTTCAGGTTGCACAACAGAAGCTTCAGGAGCAGTTGCAGCATTGACTTCTGGGATGTTGCTTGGGGCAGGCTCCACATTAGCTTCAGCCACGACTACGTCAGTGGCTTCATTTGTGTTGGTGGTGGCAGCCTCAACGTTTTCTACCACCACTTGTTGAGCTGGAGGGTCTGGTACGGACACATTCACTTCAGGAACAACTTCTTCAGGAATGGGAGGAGTAGGGACACGATCTTCTTGATGTTCGTCATCGGCTGATGCAGCCGGATTGTCTTCAGCAGCTTGGGCTTCAGACATGGAGATATTCACAGTTGGAGTGGCTTCTGAAAACACTTGACTTGCAACAGGTTGGTGGTGCACTTCTCCTTTTGGAACGCTCGGAAGAGGGACTTGAGGCCTTGGTCCTTTGCGAAGCCTTTGTAGAACAGGCGACGCCTTTGGAGATGGAGTAGGCAGGCCCGCATCCTCTTCAACTTGCACAGATGATGTGACTTGTTGTTGTTGGGGAGTACTGGGGGAGTCTTGTTGTTGCGGGCGATCAGCCCATGATGCATCCTGAGCAATTGGCGTCAGAGGACGACAAATGCTGATGATTTCGTTGTTCGTGAGAACAGGCGATGATACCACGGTGTGTTCAATCTGAGGAAGAACTTCATCATCTTCAACATTGTCATGGTGACCAATGTCTTCAGCAGCGATGGGATCAGCTGCTGGAATGTCTTCCGCTTCATGAGCCTCTGTGGAAGCAGGCTCGTGAATAATCATTCGTAGTTCTTGATTTGCAGATGCAGGGCGAACTACTGAGATAGGTTCAACAACAAGGGGCTCTATGGGAGCAGCCTGATTCTTCTTGGTCTTGCGCTTCTTCTTGGAGGGAGCAGCATCAGAGGCTTCTGAGGGTTTTCGTTTCCTGGCTTCAGCCTCTGCAACCCTCGTCTTCTTCTGTTCTAAAGCGGTTGACAGGGCCTTTGGCTTCGAGCCAGCCATGCTGCTTGGGAAGACTATGCGTGGTTCATCCTACCTTGAAGGTGCAGGTTGGACAGTGGATAGCTTCTTCTTCTTTGCAGCCATCCTGGGGTCGATGCCGGGACGACCAAGAGCCTTGCGCTTCTCAGCCTCATTATAGGCAAGCACACACTTGTCAGCCAGATTCTTCATGCGCTCTCTAGAGCCTCGAGCTTCTTCACGCTTTTTATGAAAGGCTTCTTTGAGCTCGTGCAACATGATCTTGAAATTTTTGACATCTTGCACATTGAGCGTGGCCACATGCTTCTTGAACTGAGCCTTTTCATAGTCAATCTTGTGCTTCAGTTCGATGATGCGTTGAGCAATAGCTAGCTCAGAAGCAATAGCGCCATTGAAGGAGACGCTGAGGCCAATGGGAAGTTGCAAGTCATCAAAACTGAGATTTGGTGTGTCAAACCACTCATCAATGAAGTTGTGGATGATTGCCACGTCAAAGAGAGGCAAATTATTGAAGATCTCTACTTCTTCCTTGCTCTTGATCAGTTGCTCAAGAGCATCATCTGCAAGATCGTCATCGCTGGATAGATCAATGTGCTCTTCACGCAAAATGGCAGCTGGAATCAATGTCTGCTCAGTACTCTTGATGATTTTCTTTTTCTTCTCCGTCTTCTTGGAGATGCGTGAAAGATCTTCAGACTGCACACTGTCTTCAGGAGGTGCAGTGGCCAGTGGCTTCACATGAGAAGCTTTTGGAGGTGCAGCTGATGATGAAGCCTTAGTTTTCTTGGGCTTCTGCAGCCTTGGAGGAGGAGCAGGGGCTTCATCAGTATCAGCATCATTATCAGAATGATCCACTTTGGCACCTTGTACCAAGATGTATGAGATTAGGCCATCAAGGTTCGTGAAGGGGCCAATCTCATTTTCTTCAGCTTCACGTGTGCTGTCATTACGGGGAGCTGAGGGACTAGGATTGAAGTCTAATCCCCATGACTTCTTTTTTTCCTTTGCCGATGCCTTTGCATACTGGAAGTCTACCGTGAAGGGATTATCGTGACGACACCAGAGCAATGAGGATGGATCGGCATTTTCAGGATGTGGTCCACGGACCATACAAGGATAGAATTCTTGTGCAATAGCTTCAGCTTTGTTCTTGGGGGGAAGGCCTCGATAGAGAATATCACCCCAAGGACTCTTGATAGCATTTTTCTCAACGTACTCCTGGGTCACGAACTTGTATTTGAACCATTGTTCAGCCCAATAGCTTCGAATCCATTGGATTCGTGTCTTGCGCTGATTATAATCCTCTTCAGGATCTGTCTTGTAGATTTCTGCTAGGTCATCAGGCAAATCTTTTGATGTTCCCCCTCGATGTTGTCTGCCACCCTTCCTTACTGATTTCTCTGCAACCATGAACTTCAAACTGAATGGCTTCAATATGTTCAAAGGCTTCAAGGGCTTTCGCTTGCTGGTCAAATAGGAACTAGCTTCAGGAGAGTTAATGTGTTGCTGTAAGAATTCTGCAAACGAATGCAGACTATGAGAACCAAGGGATTCTCCCACGGACATGTACCTGTGACAGCATTAGAGATGCGAGGGAAGGGGAAGAGGTCATATGCATTCTCAGAAGATTTTGAAGATAAATCAGTTTGAAGACATTGACCTCATGTTGCGAAGACATTCACTTATATGTTGAGAGTTGGTTCCAGATTTGTACGAATCCGTGAATAAGTACAAGTGAGGAATCTAACTATATATGAAGCTTAAGTGAATATACTAGGCAGTATGAGATGCAGACAGAATAGATCTAACATTGTGTAGATAGAAACCAATTTTGGTGAATAGGATGAATCATTGTGGATCAAAAAGATGGTAAAAATAGAGTTATATTTACCACACGAAGAACTGCTAGATGGGATGAATAGGAGACCGAGCAGTTCAATCCACCGTGCCCTAACTTGGCGACGGAGGACACCTACGGCGGCGGCGGAGAGGACGATGCCCGCGGCCGGCGTGAGGACGGCGTCGGAGAAGTCGCAGCAGCTAAGCGCTTCGTCGCCGGCGTCGTCGAGAGCTAGCGGTGGCGCTAGGGTTTTGACGAGGTGGAGAGGTGGAAGAAGGTTTTCTTGACCGCAGGGGACACGTATTTATAAGTAGGTGTGTGGCATAGCGCAATTACGCAGGTGCCCCTGCCTGTTCACATCCGTGGGACACGTGGCAAGCATGCAATATACTCAGAGTTGTCCCACGTTCCCACACCCGCCAAGTTTGTCGGATGGTTGTTCCGGCTTCTCCGGATTTCAACAATAAAGATGAATCATTTAAAAGGACTTGAGGTTTGTCTCTGTGTCTTCTGCTGACAAGGATGCAGAGAAGACATTTGACAGTTTCAATAGAATGCATATGATTTGGACAGATAGAGTTTGAGATAGAAAGCATAGAGAGATTAGGGTCCGATCACATTCACTTAGTTCAAAAGATTCACAAATGAAGACATAGCAATAAGTGAATGCTGTAGAGGACAGAACTAGTATATATATATATGCGAAAGCAATCAACTCAACATAGTGAAGTAAATCATGAACATAAGTTGAAAGTTGATGACAAATCAAATGCGAACATATTCAACAATAACGCCATGAGTGAAACACTTCAAACCAAGAAATTTGGTGGTGGCGTTACCCACCGTATAGGAAGTATTAAACCCAGACACGGTGCACAATTATCGTGGTGCTCCGAAGTCAAATTCCATGTTAATGTATTCACACTCAGAATGTAAGTCTTCATTGATTGAAGATATACTTTACTTCGTGTGTTGCACATCTAAGTCATCAACATGCATAAGTGTTAGGATGTGTGCCTGATCACAGGACATGTGAGGATTCCAAGATATTTAGCTCACACCGTAACTTGCAAAACCTTTTCTCATCCAAGGGCTTTGTGAAGATATCTGCCAGTTGCTCTTCAGTGTTGACGTGAATGATGTCAATATCTTTCTTCATGACATGATCTCTGAGAAAGTGATGACGAATTTCAATGTGCTTTGTCTTCGAGTGCTGGACTGGATTGTTGGCAATCTTGATAGCGCTTTCGTTGTCGCAGAAGAGAGGGACTTGTTTCAGATTGATGCCATAGTCCTTGAGAGTTTGCTTCATCCACAGAAGCTGAGCGCAGCAAGATCCAGCAGCAATGTATTCAGATTCAGCAGTTGAGAGTGATACACAGTTTTGCTTCTTTGAAGACCAACAGACAAGTGATCGTCCCAGAAAGTGACATGTGCCTGATGTAGACTTGCGATCGACCTTGTCACCAGCATAATCAGCATCCGAGAATCCAACCAGATCAAATCTTGAGCCCTTTGGATACCATAATCCGAGTGTTGGGGTGTAAGCCAAATATCTAAGAATTCGCTTCACAGCTAAGTGATGCGATTCCTTTGGTGCCGCTTGGAATCGAGCACACATGCAAACACTAAGCATAATATCTGGCCTAGATGCACATAGGTAAAGTAAGAACCAATCATGGAGCGGTATACCTTTTGATCGAACTCTTTACCATTGTCGTCGGGACCAAGATGGTGTTTGGCTGGCATTGGCGTCGTGTAACCTTTGCAATCTTGCATTCCAAACTTCTTCAGACAGTCTTTGAGATATTTTTCTTGAGATATGAAGATGCCATTCCTTTGCTGACGAATTTGAAGACCAAGGAAGAACTTCAGCTCACCCATCATGGACATCTGATATTGCTCTTGCATCATGTATCCAAACTCATCACTATACTTCTGGTTGGTGCAGCCGAAGATAATGTCATCCACATATATTTGGCACACAAACAGTTCACCATCATATGTCTTCGTGAAGAGTGTGGGATCGAGGGATCCAGGTTTGAAGCCTTTGCTCTTCAGGAAGTCTTTGATCGTATCATACCAAGCGCGAGGAGCTTGTTTGAGGCCATACAGTGCTTTGTTTAGTTTGTACACCATATCAGGATGTTTTGGATCTTCAAAGCCAGGTGGTTGAGCAACATACACTTCTTCTTCAATCTTGCCGTTGAGGAATGCACTCTTCACATCCATTTGATATAGCAAGATGTTGTGGTGATTAGCATAGGCTAGCAGTATGCGAATAGCTTCAAGCCTTGCTACAGGAGCAAATGTTTCATCGAAGTCAATTCCTTCAACTTGAGTATATCCTTGAGCCACAAGACGTGCTTTGTTTCTGACGACTTGACCATGCTCATCTTGCTTGTTTCGATATATCCATTTAGTGCCAATAATGTTATGCTTGTGAGGGTCAGGGCGCTTGACAAGTTCCCAAACATTATTCAGCTTGAACTGTTGAAGTTCTTCTTGCATGGCTTGAATCCATTCAGGTTCCATAAAGGCTTCAGCAACTTTCTTGGGTTCTGATATTGATACAAATGAAAAATGCCCACAGAAATTTGCTAACTGTGTTGCTCTTGAGCGAGTAAGTGGACCAGGTGCATTGATGCTATCAATTATCTTCTCAATTTGTACTTCATTTGCAACACGAGGATGAACTGGACGAAGACCTTGCTCATGCTGATCATTGTCATCATTGGGAGGATTGTCTTCGGTCTGAGCATTGTCTTCAGGTTGGTTTGGTGCAGAAATGATAAGTTCCTCTTCAGGCTGTGCTTCAGAAGGCATGATTTCACCAGTTCTCATCAGCTTGATAGATTCGCTGGGAGGAGCTTCATCTAATGTGCTTGGCAGGAGCTCTCGTTGTGAACCATTGGTTTCATCAAATCGCACGTCCATAGTCTCAACGATTTTGTAGTGAAAGAGGTTGAAGACTCTGTAAGAGTGCGAGTCATTTCCATAACCGAGCATGAAGCCTTCGTGAGCTTTAGGTGCAAATTTGACTTGTGGGGATCCTTCCAGCACCTAGCACCAAAGACTCTGAAGTAGCTGACATTTGGCTTCTTGCCAGTAAGGAGCTCATAGGATGTTTTGCTCAGAAGCTTGTGGATGTAGACACGGTTGATGAAGTGACAGTCTATATCAAAAGCTTCAGGCCAGAACTTTCTTGGTGTCTTGTACTCATCGAGCATTGTTCGAGCCATCTCAATGAGGGTTCTGTTCTTGCACTCTACAATGCCATTTTGCTGAGGTGTGTATGGAGAGAAAACTCATGAGTGATTCCCATTGTATCCAGATAAAGATCAAGCCCGGTATTCTTGAATTCAGTGCCGTTATCACTTCTGATATGCTTGATCTTGATGCCATAATTGTTCATGGCTCGATTGGCAAATCGTCTAAAGACATCTTGTACTTCAGTCTTGTAGAGAATTATGTGCACCCATGTGTATCTTGAGTAGTCATCAACAATGACGAAGCCATAGAGACAAGCTGTTGTTGTGAGGGTAGAGTAGTGAGTAGGGCCAAATAAGTCCATGTGTAACAGCTCGAAGGGTTGAGATGTCGTCATGATTGTCTTCGAGGGGTGCTTCGCCCTAGTCATCTTTCCAGCTTCGCAGGCACCACACAAATGATCTTTCTTGAACTTGACACCTTCGATGCCTATGACATGCTTCTTCTTGACGAGTGTGTGTAAGTTCCTCATGCCAGCATGCCCCAGCCTCCGATGCCAGAGCCAGCATTCTGAAGCTTTTGCAAGAAGACATACGGCAAGCTGTGGACCTGCTGAGAAATCTACCATGTATAGATCATCTTTCCTATACCCTTCAAAGACTAGAGACTTGTCAGATTCCATTAGTACAAGGCAACGATATTTTCCGAATAGCACAATCATGTTCAAGTCACAAAGCATTGAGACAGACATTAAGTTGAACCCAAGGGATTCAACAAGCATCACTTTATCCATGTGTTGATCCTTTGAGATTGCAACTCTACCTAGACCCAATACCTTGCTTTTACCAGTGTCAGCAAATGTGATTTGACTCTTGTCGGATGGACGTAAGGTTGAGTCCATGAGAAGACTTCGATCACCAGTCATATGATTAGTGCATCCGCTGTCCATAATCCATTCTGAAGCACGAGGTGTCATACCCTACAGTGCAGTTAGGAGGATAGGCTTCACAAGGTATGTTGTGAAGCATAAGCATTTGACGCACACTAGGATTATCACAGCTTAGATCAAGGTTAGAACACACAGTATGACAGGTAAGCGATTCATATGTGGAATACATAGTAAGTCATTTTATCATGCGTCCCTTAATGTGTTTTAGGTCCCCAGCAATAGTATCGGACGCCTTTGATTGCTGGCTGGAGACCATATTCTGCAAAAGAGAGTTAATTCTTCTTCACCACCCACATCTTCAGGGGTGGCTTAGAAGCAATGAGTCTAAGTGCAGCATCTGAGAATTTCGGCTTTGAAGCCCTAGCAAATAGCCTTGCAGGAGATGAATGATACTCATATGAATAAGCAGAAAAGTTCTTAGTCCTATGAACATGGCGGTTTGAGGACACACGTTCATATTCATAAGTTTGAGTACGATTTCCCTGCAAAACATTGGCGTTAGGGTGACTCAAGTGAGTCCTGTATTCGTATGAAGCCGTTGGACCATATGATGCCTTTGGTCTGGGGTTTGTCTTCTTCCCTGGTGGTGTCATGATGACATTCACTGGAAGATTCTCAAGACAGCTTTTGGGAACCCAGATCTTCTTCATAGGTGGTCCATTCCTGCAGTTAGTACCAATATACCTGGCAAACACTTCACCATTCTGATTTTTGAACAGTTTATAGTTTGCATCAAAGGATTCATCAATGATAATAGGATTAGCACAGGTAAAGCCAGATAAAGTGGATGGATCCACTGAAGGTTCCTTTGCAGCAACCCATGTGGTTTTGGGATACTGCTCAGGCTTCCAGTAGGAACCATCAGCATTCATTTTCCTCTCGAACCCAACACCCTCTTTCCTAGGGTTTCGGTTCAGAATCTGCTTTTTGAGGACATCACAAAGTGTCTGATGTCCTTTCAGACTTTTATACATCCCTGTTTCAAGCAATGTCTTCAACCTAGCATTTTCATCAGCAATAGCAGTGGTATCCTCCGTAGAGGGGTTAGTTTCCACATCAGTAGTTGAAGACAATGCAACAGCAGCGGCATTGGAACATTCAGCAACAGAGGTAGCGTTATCACGCTCAATGCATTTTAAACATGGTGGTTCAAATCCATCCTGAGCGGAACTGATCTGTTGAGCGCGAAATGACTCATTCTCTTTTTGAAGATCTTCATGAGTCGCTTTCAATTTCTCAAGCTCTTGCTTCCTTTGAAGATAATCATAGGAGAGCTTTTCATATGTGGTTGAGAGCGTCTCATGAAGACTTTCAAGTTCTTGGTACTTAGCATGAAGATTTTTTATGTCTTCTACTAAGGACTGTGAACGTGTCATTTCCGCGTCCAACAGGTCATCGCTTTTGTCTAACAGTTTTTGAGTATGTTCCATAGCCCTTTGTTGTTCAGTAGCAATTTTAGCAAGTGTTTTGTAGCTGGGTTTGGATTCACAATCAGAGTCATCTTCACTTGATGTTTGAAAGTAAGCATCACGTGATTTTACCTTGGCACCACGTGCCATGAAGCAGTAGGTGGGAGCAGGATCGTCCATGTCATCAGCTTCAGCGTTGGTGTGGAAGTCATTGTCTTCAGTGTTGAAGATGGACTTGGCAACATAGGCTGTGGCTAGAGCCAGACTTGCAACGCCAGGGTCGGACTCTTCTTCAGACTCCACCTCCACCTCCTCAGAAGCAGACTCCTCCTCTGAATCCATTTCCTTGCCAACAAAAGCACGAGCCTTGCCAGATGAGCTCTTCTTATGTGATGAAGACCTTGATGAGGACTTAGAAGAAGACTTTGAAGATTTCTTCTTCTTCTTGTCATCAGAATCATATTCCTTGCTCTTCTTCTTCTTCTTCTCATTGTCCCACTGAGGACACTCAGAGATATAGTGTCCAGGTTTCTTGCACTTGTGACATGTTCTCTTCTTGTTGTCATGAGTGGAAGCTTCATCATTTCTTGAGCTAGATCGTGAAGACTTTCTGAAGCCCTTCTTCTTGGTGAACTTCTGGAACTTCTTCACAAGCATGGCAAGTTCCTTTCCAATGTCTTCAGGATCATCAGAACCGCAGTCAGATTCTTCTTCAGATGAGGAAACCACTTTTGCCTTCAAGGCGCGAGTTCGGCCATAATTGGGACCATAGATATCTCTTTTCTCAGAAAGCTGGAACTCATGTGTGTTGAGCCTCTCAAGTATATCAGACGGATCGAGTGTCTTGAAGTCAGGGCGTTCTTGTATCATGAGGGCAAGGGTGTCAAAGGAGCTGTCAAGTGATCTCAGTAGTGTCTTGACGATTTCATGCTTGGTAATCTCAGTGGCGCCAAGAGCCTGAAGCTCATTTGTGATGTCGGTGAGGCGATCAAACGTGAGCTGGACATTTTCATTGTCGTTTCTCTTGAAGCGGTTGAAGAGATTGCGAAGAACACTGATCCTCTGGTCTCTCTGTGTAGAGACGCCTTCGTTGACCTTGGATAGCCAGTCCCAGACTAGCTTTGACGTTTCCAGAGCACTCACACGGCCATACTGTCCTTTGGTCAGATGACCACAGATGATGTTCTTTGCAGTGGAGTCCAGTTGAATGAACTTCTTGACATCAGTAGGGGTGACACCTTCACCAGTTTTGGGAACGCCGTTCTTGACGACATACCAGAGGTCGACATCAATGGCTTCAAGATGCATGCGCATCTTATTCTTCCAGTAGGGATATTCAGTTCCATCGAACACGGGACAAGCAGCGGAGACTTTGATTATCCCTGCAGTCGACATAGCTAAACTCCAGGTGGTTAAACCGAATCACACAGAACAAGGGAGTACCTTGCTCTGATACCAATTGAAAGTGCTAGTTATCGACTAGAGGGGGGGTGAATAGGCGATTTTTATCAAAGTCTTCAAAACATGGAAGTTTCGAAGACAAACAATAGAAATGACCTAATTGATATGCAGCGGAAGATAAACTACAACAAGCAAGCCATAGTCAAGTATGCAATAATGTGAACGTACAAAGACTAATAGCAGCTAGGTAGTAAGGATCAGGATGGAAGATAGTATGAAGCCAATCAACGATAGTAGTCAAGCAATGAAGTCAAACAGATAAGACAAATAAGCAATGACTTCACGAAGACAAACTCAAAGTAAAGGAGGGAAGGGATAGAACCAGTCACTTGTTGAAGACACAGGATTTGTTGGACCAGTTCCAGTTGCTGTGACAACTGTACGTCTGGTTAGGGAGGCTGAGATTCAACTCAGAAGACCGCGTCTTCACCTTATTCCCCTTGAGCTAAGGACACACAGTCCTCGCCCAATCACTCTGGTAAGTCTTCAAGGTAGACTTCCGAACCTTCACAGACTTCGTTCACCGGCGATCCACAATGACTCTTGGATGCTCAGAACGCGACGCCTAACCGGCTGGAGGATACACAGTCCTCAAGTGTAATAAGTCTTCAGGTCACACAGACAGAAAGACTTCAGTGATGCCTAACACTCTTTGGCTCTGGGTGTTTGGGCTTTGTCCTCGCAAGGATTTCTCTCTCAAAGGCTTCGAGGTGGGTTGCTCTCAAAACGACAAAAGCCGTAAACTAACTCTGAGCAGCCACCAATTTATGGTGTAGGGGGTGGGCTATTTATAGCCACAAGGCAACCCGACCTGATATGTCCGAAATGACCCTGGGTCACTAAGGAACTGACACGTGTTCCAACGGTCAGATTTCAAACACACACGGCAACTTTACTTGGGCTACAAGCAAAGCTGACTCATCCAGCTCTGGATAAGATTTGCTCTCATTGTCTTCGCACGAAGACATAGGATTTGGGTTGAGCATCACTTCAGTCACTCTGACTTTGTTCACTTGGACCCCACTTAACAGTACGGTGGTTCCTATCACTCAACAAAGAAGAAAAGGAAACAACAAAACAACACAGTCTTCGCGCTCCATAGTCTTCGCTCAATGTCTTCTCATGTCATAGTCTTCAATGTGAATATCTTCACATACCACAGTTGTCTTCAATGTCTTCATACATTTTTAGGGGTCATCTCCGGTAGGTAAACCGAATCAATGAGGGACACTACCTGCGTTATCCTGCAATTCTCACAAACGCATTAGTCCCTCAACCAACTTTATCGTCAATACTCCAAAACCAACTAGGGGTGGCACTAGATGCACTTACAATTCCCCCTCCGGCTGAGTGCCGGCGAAGGCTCCATGGTGGGATCTCGCAGATACAGAAGGTTGTGGTGGTGGAAATAGTTTTTCGTGGTGCTCCTGGATGTTTTCGGGGACCGTGGATATATATAGGAGGAAGAAGTATGTCGGTTGATGCTCGAGGGCCCCACGAGGGTGGGGGGCGCGCCCACCCCGTTAGGGCATGCCGGGCACCCTCGTGGCACCTCGTTCTCTTCTTGACGTCCACTCCAAGTCTCCTGGATTGCGTTTTCTCCAAAAAGATCGCTCCCGAAGGTTTCATTCCGGTTGGACTCCGTTTGATATTCCTTTCCTTTGAAACACTGAAATAGGCAAAAGAAAAATGGCAATTCGGGTTGGGCCTCCGGTTAGTAGGTTAGTCCCAAAAATGATATAAAAGTGTAGAGTAAAGCCCATAAACATCCAAAACGGGTAATATAATAGCATGGAACAATCAAAAATTATAGATACGTTGGAGACGTATCAAGCACCTCCAAGCTTAATTCCTGCTCGTCCTCGAGTAGGTAAATGATAAAAATAGAATTTTTGATGTGGAATGCTACCTAGCATAATTCTCAATATTAGTTTCTTTATTGTGGCATGATTGTTCAGATCGAAATGATTCAAGATAAAAGCTTATAAAACATAAAAATAGTAATACTTGAAGCATACTAACAAATAATCATGTCTTATCAAAATAGCATAGCCAAAGAAAGCTTATCCCTACAAAATCACATAGTTAGGCCATGCTTCATTTTCATCACACAAAATACTCCCATCATGCATAACCCCGGTTTCAGCCAAGCAATTGGTTCATACTTTTTAATGCGCTTCAGCTTTTTCAAGTCTTATGCAATACATGAGCGCAAGCCATGGACATAGCACTATATGTGGTATATGGTGGTTGTTGTGAAGACAAAAAGGGAGAAGATAGTTTCACACCAACTAGGCGTATCAACGGGCTATGGAGATGCCCATTAATAGATATCAATGTGAGTGAGTAGGGTTTGCCATGCAACGGATGCACTAGAGCTATAAATATATGAAAGCTCAACAAAAGAAACTAAGTGGGTGTGCATCCAACTTTCTTGCTCACAAAGACCTAGGGCGTTTCGAGGAAGCCCATCATTGGAATATACAAGCCAAGTTCTACGATGAAAAATTCCCACTAGTATATGAAAGTGACAACATAGGAGACTCTCTATCATGAAGATCATGGTCCTACTTTGAAGCACAAGTGTGGAAAAGAGATAGTAGCATTGTCCCTTCTCTCTTTTCTCTCATTTCATTTTTTCTTTCCTTTTTTTTCTTTTCTTTCTTTTTCTTTTTTTTGTTTGGTGGGCTTCTTTGGCCTCTCTTTTTTTGTATGGGCTTCTTTGGCCCATTTTATTTTTATAAACTCCGAAGTCTCATCCCGACTTGTGGGGGAATCATAGTCTTCATCATCCTTTCCTCACTTGGGACAATGCTCTAATAATGAAGATCATCACACTTTTATTGATTTACAACTCAAGAATTACAACTCAATACTTAGAACAAAATATGACTCTATGTGAATGCCTCCGGTGGTGTACCGGGATATGCAATGAATCAAGAGTGACATGTATGAAAAATTACGAAGGTGGCTTTGCCACAAATACGATGTCAACTACATGATCATGCAAAGAGCAATATGACAATGATGGAGCGTGTCATACTAAACGGAATGGTGGAAAGTTGCATGGCAATATATCTCGGAATGGCTATGGAAATGCCATAATAGGTAGGTATGGTGGCTGTTTTGAGGAAGGTAAATAATGGGTGCATGGTACCGGCGAAGGTTGCGTGGCATAATAAAGGCTAGCAAAGTGGAAGGGTGAGTGTGCGTATAACCATGGACTCACATTAGTCATAAAGAACTCATATACTTATTGAAAAAGTCTACTTTCCCTCGAAGCAAAGTACTACTACGCATGCTCCTAGGGGAAGGGTTGGTAGGAGTTAACCATCGCGCGATCCCGACCTCCACTCATAAGGAAGGCAATTAAAAGAGCACCCCATGCAACAAATTTGTCACACAACTTTTACCATACGTGCATGCTACGGGACTTGCCAAATTCAACACAAGTATTTCTCAATTTCATAATTACTCGACTAGCATGACTCTAACATTACCACCTTTATATCTCAAAACAATTATCAAGCATCAAATTGATCATAGTTTTTAATGCACTTTCTATGATAGTTTTTATTATACCCAACTTGGATGCTCATCATTCTAGGACCAAATTTATAACCATAGCAAATACCATGCTGTTCTAAAAGACTCTCAAAATAATATAAGTAAAATATGAGAGATCAACAATTTCTTCAAAATAAAGCCACCGCCATGCTCTAGAAAATATAAGTGAAGCACACAGAGCAAAACTATCTAGCTCAAAAGATATAAGTGAAGCACATAGAGTATTCTAATAAATTATAAATCATGTGGGTCACTCCCAAAAGGTGTGTACAGCAAGGATGATTGTGTTAAACTAAAAAGCAAAGACTCATATCGTACAAGATGCTCCAAGCAAAACACATATCATGTGGCGAATAAAAATATAGCTCCAAGTAAAGTTACCGATAGACGAAGATGAAAGAGGGGATGCCTTCCGGGGCATCCCCAAGCTTAGGATTTTGGTTTTCCTTGAATATATTGGGGTGCCATGGGCATCCAAGCTTAGGCTATTGCCACTCCTTATTCCATAGTCCATCAAACCTTTACCCAAAACTTGAAAACTTCACAACACAAAACTCAACAGGAAATCTCATAAGCTCCGTTACTGCAAGAAAGAAAAACCACCACATAAGATACTGTAATTAACTCACTCTTTATTTATGTTGGTATTTAACCTACTGTATTCCAACTTATCTATGGTTCATACCCCCCCCCCCCCCCCCCCGATACTAGCCATAGATGCATCAAAATAAGCAAACAACACACTAAAAACAGAATCTGTCAAAAACGGAACATTATGTAGCAATCTGTAAATTTCGAATACTTCTAGAACTCAAAAAATCCTATAAAAATAGGACGTCCTAGGAAATTTTTCTATTGATATACCGCAAAAAGAATCAACGCAAAAGCAAGTTTCTGTGATTTATTAGATTTTTTCTCGTGCGTGCAAAGTTTCTGTTTTTCAGCAGAATCAAATTAACTATCACTGTAAGTTATCCTATAGGTTCTACTTGGCACAACCACTAATTAAAACATGAAAACACATCTAAACAGCAGCTACATGAAATATTTATTACTAAACAGAGGCAAAAATCAAGAAACAAAAATAAAATTGGGTTGCCTCCCAACAAGCGATATCGTTTAATGCCTTTTTAGCTAGGCATTGAGATTTCAATGATGCTCACATGAAAGACAAGAATTGAAGCATAAAGAGAGCATCATAAAACATGTGACAAACACACTTAAATCTAACATACTTCCTATGCATAGTTTTTTTATAAGCAAACAAATTACCAAGACAAGCAAAAACTAGCATATGCAAGGAAGAAGACGATTGCAATCTCAACATGAAGAGAGGTAATTTAGTAACATGAAAATTTTATACAACCATATTTTCCTCTCTCATAATAATTACATGTAGGATCATAAGCAAATTCAACAAAATAGCTATCACATAACATATTCTCAACACGATCCACATGCATGCAAAGTTGACACTCTTCCAATATAGTAGGATTAACATTAACTAAAGTGATGACCTCTCCAAACCCACTTTTATCAAAAACTTCATAAGCTTGAACATTATCCAAATATGTGGGATCTAAACTGACACTCTTCCAAACCCACTTTCAGTATTATTGCAAACATTATTATCAATCTCATATTCATCATGGGGCTTAAATAAAATTTCAAGATTATAAGAAGAATCACCCCAATCATGATCATTGCAACAAGTAGTAGACATAGCAAAACTAGCATCCCCAAGCTTAGGGTTTTGCATATTATTAGCACAATTGACATCAAGGAAATTTATAGTAAAATCATTGCAATCATGCTTTTTCTTCAAGGAGCTATCAAGTATAGGTGCAATAGCAATGATCTCATGTTTAACATAAGGAACTATAGCAAATTCATCTTCATAAATATTGGCATCATGGCCACAAGAATAGCAAGCATCATGTTCATCAAGGGACATTTCAATCAAATCACCAGAATCATAATTATTTATAGATTCATGCATATCATTATTTTCTTCCAAAGCAAGGGTCATTCTCTCAATAAATTCCTTAACATAGACATTATGAGCACACTTTTCATAGAAATATTTAAGTATGTCGGAATTTTCAGATTTGTAGAGATTAATATTACACTTTTCAATCAAAGAAGCAACTTCATGAGCACCCTTAAAGACGACAAATTCTTTAATTTGTTTGATATATCATAGTAACTATAAACATCCCTTGCATAAGAAGACAAGATTTCATTATCATTAAACTCACATAGGTAGGGAAGGTGTTTTTTAGGGTTCTTAGAGCAACAAGTAAAATCATAAATTTCACAAAGATTCCAAGCATAGCAAAGCAAACTATTTATGTGATACCATAAGAGCTTCCCCTTTTCAGACAAACGATCACACACAAAATGAGCATGCACATCTAAAGATTTCCCATCAACTAGGCTAGTTGGGGTTTTAGCACGAGCGCATAAGGATCGAAGATGATCCAAGTAGAACACTTTAAGTGAATCCATATCAATAGATTTTTAGCAAGAAAAGATGCAAGCACATAGAAGGAACATGGAGACACAAGCAAACATAAGATCGAACGGAAGAAGGGCGAATAAAACGGCAATGGTGAAGTGGGGGAGAGGAAAACGAGAGGCAAATGGCAAATAATATAATTCGAGGGAGATGAGTTTGTGATGGGTACTTGGTATGTCTTGACTTGAGCGAAGACCTTCCTGGCAACAGCGCCAGAAATCCTTCTTGCCACCTCTTGAGCATGCGTTGGTTTTCCCCTTGAAGAGGAAAGGGTAATGCAGCAAAGTAGCGTAAGTATTTACCTCAGTTTTTCAGAACCAAGGTATCAATCCAGTAGGAGGCTCCTTAAAAGTCCCACGCACCTACACAAACAAACAAGAACCTCGCAACCAACGTGATAAAGGGGTTGTCAATCCCTTCATAGTAACTTGCAAAAGTGAGATCTGATAGAGATAATAAGATAAGATAAGTATTTTTGGTAATTTTATGATATAGATTGGAAAATAAAAGATGCAAATAAAGGTAGATGGAAAACTTGTATGATAAAATATAGACCCGGGGGCCATAGGTTTCACTAGTGGCTTCTCTCAAGATAGCATAAGTATTACGGTGGGTGAACAAAGTACTGTCGAGCAATTGATAGAAAAGTGCATTGTTATGAGATTATCTAAGCATGATTGATACGTCTCCAACGTATCTACTTTTCCAAACACTATTGCCCTTGTTTTGGACTCTAACTTGCATGATTTGAATGGAACTAACCTGGACCGACGTTGTTTTCAGCAGAACTGCCATGATGTTGTTTTATGTGTAGAAAACAAAAGTTCTTGGAATGTCCTGAAAATCCATGGAGGCACTTTTTGGAATTAATAAGAATTTCTGGGCGAAAGAAATACACCAGGGGGTCCAGGGCCTGTCCACGAGACAGGGGGGCGCCCCCCTGTAGGGCGCGCCCCCTATCTCGTGAGCCCCCTAGACCTCCACCGACCTCAACTCCAACTCCATATATTCCTTCTCGCAGAGAAAAAAAATCAAGGAGAAAGTTTCATCGCGTTTTACGACACGGAGCCGCCGCCAAGCACTAATCTCTCTCGGGAGGGCTGATCTGGAGTCCGTTCGGGGCTCCGGAGAGGGGGATTCACCGCCGTCGTCATCATCAACCATCCTCCATCACCAATTTCAAGATGCTCACCGCCGTGAGTGAGTAATTCCATCGTAGGCTTGCTGGACGGTGATGGGTTGGCTGATATTTACCATGTAATCAAGTTAGTTTTGTTAGGGTTTGATCCCTAGTGTCCACTATGTTCTGAGATTGATGTTGCTATGACTTTGCTATGCTTAATGCTTGTCACTAGGGTCCGAGTGCCATGATTTAAGATCTGAACGTATTATGTTTTCATGAATATATCTGTGTTCTTGATCCTATCTTGCAAGTCTATAGTCACCTATTATGTGTTATGATCCGACAACCCCGAAGTGACAATAATCGGGATACTTCTCGGTGATGACCGTAGTTTGAGGAGTTCATGTATTCACTATGTGTTAATGCTTTGGTCCAGTTCTCTATTAAAAGGAGGCCTTAATATCCCTTAGTTTCCACTAGGACCCCGCTGCCACGGGAGGGTAGGACAAAAGATGTCATGCAAGTTCTTTTCCATAAGCACGTATGACTATTTACGGAATACATGCCTACATTACATTGATGAATTAGAGCTAGTTCTGTGTCACCCTATATTATAGCTATTACATGAGGAATCGCATCCGGCATAATTATCCATCACTGATCCATTGCCTACGAGCTTTTCATATATTGTTCTCCGCTTATTTACTTTTCCGTTGCTACTGTTACAACTGCTACAAAACCCCAAAAACATTTATCTTTACTTTTGCTACTGTTACCATTATTATCATACTACTTTGCTACTAAATACCTTGCTGCAGATACTAAGTTATCCAGGTGTGGTTGAATTGACAACTCAACTGCTAATACTCAAGAATATTCTTTGGCTCCCCTTGTGTCGAATCAATAAATTTGGGTTGTACTTCACCCTCGAAGGCTGTTGCAATCCCCTACACTTGTGGGTTATCAAGACTAATTTTTGGCGCCGTTGCTGGGGAGCATTGCTCTATTCTCTGAGTCACTTGGGATTTATATCTGTTGATCACTATGAAGAACTTGAAAGATGCTAAAACCAAGATTTTGCCCTCAACTACGAGGGGAGGTAAGGAACTGCCATCTAGCTCTGCACTAGATTCTCCTTCTGTTATTAGTAGGCTTGCGACACCTAAACCTGCAACTACTATGAATTCTGATATGTCGCATGTTATTGATGATGCCACTTCTGCTATGCATGATGAAACTACTTCTGTGCGTGATACTACTTTGTCATTAGGTGAATTTCTATATGAACAACTTGCTAGAGTTAGGGGGAATGAAAATATTGAAGATGCTAATATTTATGATAGTGATGATGAAGGTTCTCCCAATGATTATGTATTGCCTATTGTTCCGAAGGGTTATGTTATGAATGAAGAAGCTGATAGGGAATTCTTTGCTTGCAATGATAGATATGATCTTAAGAAAGTATTAGCTAAATGGAAGCAGCAGTCTCTTAATGCTAGAATGAAACCTGACCCTGCTTTTGCTACTTCACCTATCTGTGTTACTGATAAGGATTATGAATTCTCTGTTGATCCTGAGATTATTACTTTAGTTGAATCTGATCCTTTTTATGACCTTGAATCTGAAACTGTTGTGGCACATCTTACCAAGTTGAATGATATAGCTACCCTGTTTACTCATGATGAGAAGTCTCGCTATTTTTATATCCTTAAGATATTTCCATTCTCATTAAAGGGTGATGCTAAAACTTGGTATAATTCTCTTGCTCCTGGTTGTGTGCGTAGTCACCAGGATATGATTTATTACTTCTCTGCTAAATATTTCCCTGCTCATAAGAAACAAGCTGCCTTGCGGGAAATATATAATTTTGTGCAAATCAAAGAAGAGAGTCTCCCACAAGCTTGGGGGAGGCTTCTCCGGTTACTTAATGCTTTGCCTAATCATCCTCTCAAGAAAAATGAAATACTTGATATCTTTTATAATGGACTAACCGATGCTTCCAAGGACTACTTGGATAGTTGTGTTGGTTGTGTTTTTAGGGAAAGAACAGTTGACGAAGCTGAAATATTATTGAATAATATGTTGACTAATGAAAATAATTGGACTCTTCCTGAGCCAATTCCTGAAGCAATCCCTGAACCAATTGAGCCAATTCCTGAACCTATTCCTAAACCTACTCCGAAGAAGAGAGGTGTTTTATTTCTCGGTCCTAAAGATATGCAAGAGGCAAAGAAATCAATGAAAGAAAAAGGTATTAAAGCTGAAGATGTTACGAATTTACCACCTATTGAAGAAATACATGGTCTTAATATACCGCCTGTTGAAGAACCACATTGTCTTGATAACCCGACACAGGTAGTAAAGGTAAATTCTCTCTATAGATATGATAAAGTTGAAATCCCCTCTACTAAATTTCATAGCCCTTGCTTAGATTAATTTGATGACTTTATGGCTAGACAAGAAAGTTTTAATGCTTATGTTGGTAGAGAGTTAAAGAATAATGCTTTCGAGATAGGACGTGTAAGCGATAATCTGGCTAGAGTTAAAGATGAACTTCACCTCGTTAGCAAATATACTTCCATGGTTGCTACTCAAGCTAAGCAAGTTCTTAAAGCTCAAAATGATTTGCTTGATGAATTAAATAATAACAATGACTTTGCTGTTAGAGTGGCTACTAGAACTGGTAGAATGACTCAGGAACCTTTGTATCCTGAAGGCCACCCTAAGAGAATCGAGCAAGATTCTCAGATAAATAATTTAGAGGCACCTAGTTCTTCCAAAAAGAAGAAAAAGAAAAATGATAGGACTTTGCATGCTTCTAGTGATCCTGCTGTAGACACACCTGAGAATCCCAATGATATTTCTATCTCTGATGCTGAAACACAATCAGGTGATGAACATGAACCTAGTGATAATGTTAATGATAATGTTCATGTTGATGCTCAACCTAGCAAAAACATTGATGTAGATATTGAACCTGTTGTTGATCTTGATAACCCACAATCAAAGAATCAACATTATGATAAGAGAGATTTTGTTTCTAGGAAGCACGGTAAAGAAAGAGAACCATGGGTTCAAAAACCCATTCCCTTTCCTCCTAAACCATCCAAGTCAAAGGATGATGAGGATTTTGAGCGCTTTGCTGAAATGATTAGACCTATTTTCTTACACATGCGCTTAACTGATATGCTTAAAGTAAATCCTTATGCTAAGTATATGAAGGATATCATTACAAACAAAAGAAAGATACCAGAAGCTGAAATTTCCACCATGCTTGCTAATTACACTTTTAAGGGTGAAATACCAAAGAAACTTGGAGATCCAGGGGTACCGACTATACCATGCTCCATTAAAAGAAACTATGTTAAAACTTCTTTATGTGTTCTTGGAGCCAGTGTTAGTGTTATGCCTCTCTCTTTATATCGTAGACTTGAATTGAATAAGTTGACACATACTGAAATATCTTTGCAAATGGCTGATAAATCAACTGCTATACCTGTCGGTATTTGTGAGGATGTGCCTGTTGTGGTTGCAAATGTCACTATCTTAATGGACTTTGTTATTCTTGATATTCCCGAGGACGATAGTATGTCTATTATCCTTGGTAGATCTTTTTTGAACACTGCAGGGGCTGTTGTTGATTGCAACAAAGGCAATGTCACTTTTCATGTTAATGGTAATGAGCATACGGTACACTTTCCGAGGAAACAATCTCAAGTTCATAGCATCAATTTTATTGAAAAAGTTCCAACTATTATTTTTGGAGGTTTTGAATTTTCTCTCCCTACTGTCAAGAAAAAGTATGATATTCTTATTGTTGGGGATTTCCATATCCCCATTGAGGTAACTTAGTGTTATTTGAAATTTCTCCGGTTCCGTGCTATTCGGAATGAGTTTGTTAACACGACTTGATCAACCTTGTTAGTGGGTTCATTTTGACAATCACGAGATGGATGAAACTAGAAGGCACAACCTTCTGTACCCTCTTTTTACTTTCTGTTATTTAGATTAAATAAAGAAAAAATAGTATTATCCATGCTAGTTTAAATTCCTTTTTCTAGTTTTATTCTTGTGTGCTTGATAAACCTTGAGAAAAAAATCAAAAAATTAGTTAGTTTAGTTTCCATGCTTGTAGTAGAAATTAAAATGAAAACCCAAAAAGATTTCTAGTTCTTCTTCTTTCTTGTTGGGAGCTTTCCCGTGTAAATAGTTTTATTTTCTTTTCTTTCCTTTGGGGGTCGAGAAGACCATATTGAAAATGTTTAGTGGCTCTCATATGCATGATTATTTATTTAACTTAGAGCCCATATTACTTGTCTTCTCTCTTGAGTTGAATGCTTGCAGATTCCAGCTTAGTCCAATGCACGTGCACTCTTATTATTATACACATCGTTCGGTCATGCAAGTGAAAGGCAATAATGACGATATATGATGGACTTATTGGGATGAGAGGAGCTGGTATGAACTCGACCTATCTTGTTTTTGTAAATATGATGAGTTCATCGTTTCTGAGTCAGCTTATTATGAAGTAAACATATTTGCAATGATATTTAGAGATTATAGTTGCTTGTGCCATGCTTGATTAGCTTTGAGTTATAATGGTTTACCTTGCGTGCCAACATGCTATTAGAATGATTATGATGTGGTATGATGGGATGATATCCTCCTTTGAATGAATTGAGTGACTCGACTTGGCACATGTTCACACATGTAGTTGAATCAAATCAACATAGCCTTCACGATATTTATGTTCATGGTGGATTATATCCTACTCATGCTTTTACTCGGTATGAATTTTTTAATGCATGTTTATGACTGTTGTCGCTCCCTTAGTTGGTCGCTTCCCAGTCTTTTGCTAGCCTTCACCTGTACTAAGCGGGAATACTGCTTGTGCATCCAAAATCCTTAAACCCCAAAGTTGTTCCATATGAGTCCACTATACCTTCCTATATGCGGTATTTACCTGCCGTTCCAAGTAAATTTGTATGTGCCAAACTCCAAACCTTCAAATGAAATTATGTTTTGTATGCTCGAGCAGCTCATGTTACAACTAGGGCTGCCTATATCTTCCATGCTAGGTGGGTTATTCTCACGAGGAGTGGACTCCGCTCCTCATTCACGAGAAAGGGCCAGTAACCGGGATGCCTAGTCCCATGATCCAAAAAGATCAAAGCAAATCAAAATAATTAAACAAAACTCCCCCAGGGTTGTTGTTAGTTGGAGGTACTCGTTTTTTCGACCAAGCCATGGATTGATGCTTGTTGGTGGTTGGGGGAGTACAAACCTTTACCATTCTGTTCGGGAACTGCCTATAATGCATGTAGTATGGAAGATACAGCCATCTCATAGTTGTTGCATTGATAGTGAAAGTATGCCGCTCAAAATGTTATTCAATCTCTATTTTAAAATCGAGCTCTGGCACCTCTACAAATCCCTGCTTCCCTCTGCGAAGGGCCTATCAATTTACTTTTATGTTGAGTCATCACCCTTCTTATTAAACAGCACCCGTTGGAGAGCACACTGTCATTTGCATTCATTTCTATTGGTTTATATTGGGTATGACTTGAATGGATCTCTTTTACCATGAATTACAATGTTTAGTCAGTCCTTGATCTTTAAAGGTGCTCTGCATTTATGTTTTCCAGTCTCAGAAAGGGCTAGCAAGATACCATTTTGTTATATCATGTTATGATTGTTTTGAGAAAGTTTTGTCATCCGAGTTTTATTATTATGGCTTGCTAGCTGATTATGCTATTGATATGAGTAATTGTGAGACCCAAGTGTTATTGTGAGTATGGTTAGTTCATAATACTTGCTGAAACTTGAATGCTGGCTTTTCATGTTTACAACAACAAGAGCAAATAGAGTTTGTAGAAGTTTTTCTTTATTACTTTCAGTTTATCAACTAAATTGCTTAAGGACAAGCAAAGGTTTAAGCTTGGAGGAGTTGATACGTCTCCAACGTATCTACTTTTCCAAACACTTTTGCCCTTGTTTTGGACTCTAACTTGCATGATTTGAATGAAACTAACCTGGACTGACGCTGTTTTCAGCAGAACTGCCATTATGTTGTTTTATGTATAGAAAAGAAAAGTTCTCGGAATGTCCTGAAAACCCACGGAGGCACTTTTTGGAATTAATAAGAATTTCTTGGTGAAAGAAATACACCAGGGGGGCCAGGGCCTGTCCACGAGACAGGGCCCCCCTGTAGGGCGCGCCCCCTATCTCGTGGGCCCCCTGGACCTCCACCGACCTCAACTCCAACTCCATATATTCTGTCTCGCAGAGAAAAAAAATCAAGGAGAAAGTTTCATCACGTTTTACGACACGAAGCTGCCGCCAAGCCGTAATCTCTCTCAGAAGGGCTGATCTGGAGTCCGTTCGGGGCTCCGGAGAGGGGGATTCGTCGCCGTCGTCATCATCAACCATCCTCCATCACCAATTTCATGATGCTCACCGCCGTGAGTGAGTAATTCCATCATAGGCTTGCTGGACGGTGATGGGTTGGATGAGATTTACCATGTAATCAAGTTAGTTTTGTTAGGGTTTGATCCCTAGTATCCACTATGTTCTGAGATTGATGTTGCTATGACTTTGCTATGCTTAATGCTTGTCACTAGGGCCCGAGTGCCATGATTTCAGATCTGAACCTATTATGTTTTCATGAATATATATGTGTTCTTGATCCTATCTTGCAAGTCTATAGTCACCTATTATGTGTTATGATCCGACAACCCCGAAGTGACAATAATCGGGATACTTCTCGGTGATGACCATAGTTTGAGGAGTTCATGTATTCACTATGTGTTAAAAGGAGGCCTTAATATCCCTTAGTTTCCACTAGGACCCCGCTGCCATGGGAGGGTAGGACAAAAGATATCATGCAAGTTCTTTTCCATAAGCACGTATGACTATTTACGGAATACATGCCTACATTACATTGATGAATTAGAGCTAGTTCTGTGTCACCCTATGTTATAGCTATTACACGAGGAATCACATTCGGCATAATTATCCATCACTGATCCATTACCTACGAGCTTTTCATATGTTGTTCTCTGCTTATTTACTTTTTCGTTGCTACTGTTACAACTGCTACAAAAACCCAAAAACATTTATCTTTACTTTTGCTACTGTTACCATTATTATCATACTACTTTGCTACTAAATACCTTGCTGCAGATACTAAGGTATCCAGGTGTGGTTGAATTGACAACTCAACTGCTAATACTCAAGAATATTCTTTGGCTCCCCTTGTGTCGAATCAATAAATTTGGGTTGTACTTCACCCTTGAAAGTTGTTGCGATCCCCTACACTTGTGGATTATCAATGATCATGTATATAGGCATCACGTCCGCAACAAGTAGATCGAAACGATTATGCATCTACTACTATTACTCCACACATCGACCGACTCCTGCCTGCATCTAGAGTATTAAGTTCATAAGAACAGAGTAACGCATTAAGCAAGATGACATGATGTAGAGGGATAAACTCAAGCAATATGATATAAACCCCATCTTTTTATCCTCAATGGAAACAATACAATATGTGCCTTGCTGCCCCTGCTATCACTGGGAAAGGACACCGCAAGATTGAACCCAAAGCTAAGCACTTTTCCTATTGCAAGAAAGATCAATCTAGTAGGCCAAACCAAACTGATAATTCGAAGAGACTTGCAAAGATAACCAATCATACATAAAAGAATTCAGAGAAGATTCAACTATTTCTCATAGATAAACTTGATCATAAACCCACAATTCATCGGATCTCGACAAACACACCGCAAAAAGAGTTACATCGAATAGATCTCCAAGAAGATCAAGGAGAACTTTGTATTGAGATTCAAAGAGAGAGAAGAAGCCATCTAGCTAATAACTATGGACCCGAAGGTCTATGGTAAACTACTCACAACGCATCGGAGAGGCCTTGGAGATGATGTAGAGGCCGTCCATGGTCAATTCCCACTCCAGCGGAGCGCCGGCGAAGGCTCCAAGATGGGATCTCACGGATACAGAAGGTTGCGGATACAAGATAGGAGAATCAACACACTTTGATTCATCCATCGACGGGGCGATATATACAGATTACAGGGAGCACCGTCAGGTGATCGTGCGCCACTACTCTGGCCATCGTGCCCCACTACGTGGGCATCATGGTGTATACATGGGCTAGACTACAACTGTTGTACATGTACTACCATACGTACAGTCTATCACCCCCCCCCCCCCCCCCCCCCGTAGTCTGGTCGTCGGCTGGGGCGACGCAAAGACTGGTTCGAAACTGAAGAAAAATGTCTCGAGGCAGGCCTTTGGTCATCACATCAGTGAGCTGCTGCGTGGTGGGGATGTGGAGAACACGAAACTGGCCGAGAGCGACGCGTTTGCGCACGAAGTGGATGTCCAACTCCACATGTTTGGTACGTTGATGATGAACATGATCGGCCTACAAATAGACCACCGAGACGTTATCACAGAACACCAGTGTGGCCTTGGTCACCGGAGCGAGTAGCTCGCCGAGGAGCTGGCGGAGCCACACACACTCAGCGACGATGTTGGCGACGCCGCGGTACTCGGCCTCGGCGCTGGACCTGGACACAGTTGCCTGGCGCTTGGAAGACCACGAGACAAGAGCATCTCCGAGGTAGACGCAGAAGCTGGAGGTCGAGCGGCGTGTGTCGGGGCAGCCGGCCCAGTCGACATCGGTGAAGGCGCGAAGATCCAAGTTCGGCGAGGCACGCAGGTGCTGGCGTAGAGTCGGCGTTCCACGGACGTAGCGAAGCACCCACTTGACCAGGTTCTGGTGGCAGACGCGCGGGTCATGCATGTGTAAGCAAATATGTTGGACGGCGTAGGCGAGCTCCGGGCGCGTGATGGTGAGGTACTGGAGCGCTCCGGCGAGACTGCGGTAGGCAGAGGGATCGTCGACACAGGGGCCATCGGCCTGCGGCAGTTTGCCCTTGGTGTCGATGGGAGTGGGCGACGGCCGGCAGGTGTCCATGCTGGTCCGCTCGAGCACCTCCTCGGCGTACTGCTGCCGGCACAGGAAGAAACCAGCAGCGGTTCGCGTGACACAAATGCCAAGGAAGAAATGAAGTGCTCCCATGTCCTTCATGGCAAATTCGCCCGTGAGCTGGCGAACGATGCGTTGGAGAAGCGCTGGTGAGGAAGCCGTGAGCATGATGTCGTCCACATATAGAAGAAGAAACGCGACGTTGGCACCACATGCCATGATGAACAGCGAGGAGTCAGAGCGGGTGGTGGCGAAGTCAATGATCTTGATGAAGCCAGCAAAGCGCAAGAACCAGGTGCGTGGGGGCCTGTTTCAGGCCGTAGAGGGACTTGGCGAGGCGGCACACATGATCGGGCTTGGACTCATCGATGAAGCCCGTGGGCTATAGGCAATAGACCTCCTCCGAGAGCACGTTGTGGAGGAAGGCGTTCGTGACATCCAGTTGGTGGACAGGCCACTGGCGTGAGGCGGCGATGGTGAGGACGGCACGAATGGTGGCCGGCTTGAAAACGGGCGAGAATGTCTCACCGTAGTCGACGCCGACGCGTTGTCGGAAGCCACGGACGACCCACCTGGCCTTGTACCGCTCGAGGGAGCCGTCGGCACACATTTTGTGCTTGAAGATCCACTTGCCAGTGATCAGATGGGGGCCGGGCGGACGGGGCACTAGGTCCCAGGTCCTGTTGTTGACGAGGGCAGCGTACTCTTCGCGCATGGCCGCGAGCCAGTTGGGGTCGCGAACAGCCACCTGAACGGAGCTGGGAACCGGCGAGATCGTCAACCTGGAAGAAGCGGTGGTCACGTCGTAGTAGCGCAGGTTGGGGTGGAAGACGCCTGTCTGAGAACACGTCACCATTCGCCGTGGCGGCACTATTGTCGGAGCAGGCGCGATGATGGGAGAGGCGCCAGAGTTGGGTGCAGACAATACCGCACTGGAGCAGGAGGCTCTAGCACTACTCGATGAAGATCCAACACCCGAGTTCGAACTGGATGGTGGCGCGCTACTCGCAGAGGTATTCGAGCCGCTGGATGGCGATCCAACACCGTCAGTTGAAAGACGACAGGACGCGCCAAGAGAGGAGGAGCTCGCGCTGTCTGATCGGAGCGGCATGCCCGCATCAGCACCAGGGGCAAGCCGGGCAGCGACGGGGTGATGAAGCACGGGGACTAGCAAAACCGAGGAGGCTGCTGGCAATGGTGGATGAGGTGCGGGGTTAGCTGCGATGGAGGGGGTGAAAGGGAATGATGTCTCGTCGAAGAGCACGTGCCGGGAGGTGAGGACTCGTCAGGAGAGTGGATCAAAGCAACGGTAGCCGCGGTGATCAGAGGGGTAACCGAGGAACACACACGCGATAGAGCAAACATCGAGCTTGTGCCGTGCTGTGCTGGTGGTGTTGGGGTAGCAGAGGCACCCAAAGACATGGAGAAGGCTGTAGTCAGGCGCGGTGCCGAGGAGCAGCTCGTGAGGAGTGCGCGGCGCGACGGAATGACAAGGACGCCGGTTCAGCAGATAGGTGGCGGTGGCGAGGGCCTCTGCCCAGAAGCAGGGCGGCATTGACGCATGGAACAGCAGGGCGTGCACGCTGTCGTTGAGAGTGCGAAGTGCGCGCTCCGCCTTGCCATTTTGCTGACTTGTGTATGGACACGAGAGGTGGAGAACAGACCCGTGCTTAGCAAGAAGAGAAGAACAGTGTGACTGTCGAACTCCCTGCCATTGTCAGTTTGAAGGGAGAAAATAGGCAGCTGAAACTGAGTGCGGACGTATGCATAAAACTCACGCAGAATGGGCAAAACATCCGACTTGTGTTTGAGAGGAAAGGTCCAGATGTAGTGGGTGTAATCATCAAGCACAACAAGATAAAATTGATAACCTGAGATACTAGCCACAGGGGACGTCCATACATCAAGATTTAGCAACTGAAACGGGAAATAAGTACAACTGGTGGAATGCTGAAATGGCAAACGTGTATGTTTCCCTAGCCTACAAGCATGACAACTATGCGAAGCAGATTTGCTGAAACTAAAAGGCGACAGCGAGGCGACATGCTAAACTGAAGCAACACCGGGGTGCCCAAGACGCTGATGGAGCAAATCGGTGGTGACCGAGCCGGTGAACGGAAGTGCAGATGACGGACTAGATGCCACGGGGTACAGGTCGCCGGTGGAGTTACATCGCAGAATCACCGTCCTTGTCCTGAGGTCCTTGACAGAGAAACCAAAAAGATCAAATTCCACGGAAATAGGGTTGTCGTGACAGAGCTAACGAACTGACAAAAGATTTATGATCAGAGAGGGAGCAACTAAAACATTGCGCAACTGAATGGGGGAGGTGCCAGAAATCAAAGAGCCAGTGCCAACATGTGTAATCGGAAGGTGTTCACCACTGCTCACAATGACATGAGAGGAAGTGGTGGATGGGAGAAGGGAGTGGAGGTTACCAGAGGAGTTGGACATGTGCGACGCCGCGTTGGAGTCCAGATACCAGTTAGAGGTGCTGCCAGATGATGAAGGTCCCGCGGTGGCGCTGTGTAGAGCAGCCTACAGAGAGGCCATGTCCCATGGTTGGGTGGGCGCGGCAGGGCCGGTGGCACCGGGCGGCGCGGTGTGCCCTGGAGATGCTCCATAGACAGGAGCAACGGTGTAGCCCGGCGGGACGTAGGGGCCATATCTGGGAGCAGGCGGCGATCAGGCGGGCGCAGCGTACATGGCCTGCTGCGGCGGCGTACCGGGATGAGGGCCGAGCACACCAGAGCCCGGCACGCGCCATGGCATGGGCCACGCCTGGACGAGCCTAGTCCAGGAGTTGGAGCCTGGTGCTGGTGTCGGCGGCGCACACCCCCCCCCCTCGGGTTGCCGGTGGCGAAGCAGAGCTGGAGCCGACATCGTTGCCGCGTCCGCGGCGACGCTGGCGACCACGCCCATGCCCAACAGCGGGGTCAGCAGGCGGTGGCGGCGAAGGAGCTGTCGGAGTGGAGCCGCACCCAGTGACGAGCGCATGCACACCCTGCTGACGCGTAGACTGCTCGGTGCGATGCTCTTCCAGGAGAAGGAAAGAGTGGACTTGCAGGAAGGAGGGCAGGGGCGTGCGCGCGGTGATGTGCGAGATGGCGCCATGGTACTGGCGGCCGAGCCCACGGAGGAGATGAAAGACCTCCTGGGGCTCCTGCACGGGCTGCCCAAGGTCGCGTAGTTGATCGGCATAGGTCTTCAGCTTCGTGCAGTACTGCATGATCGACATGTCGCCTTGCACGAGGGCATGGTACTCGGCGTCGATGTAGACGGCCCGGGCAGGCTAATTGTCCCGGAACAGGGTGTCGATCGCCGTCCAAACGGTGAGCGCCGTGTCCTCATCCTGCATCACAACATCAAGCAGCTTCGGCGAGACGTGGTGTTAAGCCAATGTACGACGGCGTGGTCCGCCATCACCCACTCGGGGTCATCGAAGCGCGGAACCGCCTTGGCGTCGATGTGGTCGTGGAGGCCGAACATGGCGATCGCCGTGTCGAAGTGGCGCCACTGGGTGTGGTTGCCGGCGAGGAGGTCGAGAGTGACGGACACATGCCGGCGGATGTCGATCGTCTGGAGGACAGAGGCCGGCAGCAGGGTCGTGGTGGGAATAGCCAGGTGCAGGGGCGCAGGCGCACTAGGTGCAAGGAGGGGAGCAGGTGGTGCAGAGGCCGGCGGCGGCTGCGGTGGTGCACGGGCAAGCGGGGCAGCATCGCCGACGGCAGGTGGGGGAGGAGGAATGGGTTGGTCTTTCATGGCTGCAGCGGAAGCAGGATCGGGAATCTGTGAAAAGGGGTTGATCAGATTGGGAGCATCTGATACCATGTTATGGGGAGACACAAGATAGGAGACTCAACACACTTTGATTCATCCATCGACGGGGCGATATATACATATTACAGGGAGCACCGTCGGGTGATCGTGCGCCCCTACTCTGACCATCGTGCGCCACTACATGGGCATCATGGTGTATACATGGGCTGGACTACAACTGATGTACATGTAGTACCATACGTACAGTCTATCACCTCTAATGGAGGTATATATGCTAACTTTATTTACCTCTCTAACTAATGAACTTCTCTACGTACGGGGTAATCATGCATGGGAATACCACTACCACTACCACTAACTAACTGATCTGTCCATGGACGTAGCAACGACAAGATCACCTATTAAAGCTGGCCGAGTGATGGATGTGGATACGTACGCACGTAGTAGTAGTGTACTGATTTGGTGGGAGAAAAATATTCAGATACTCGAGCATGTGGTAGCTACATGCATGGTGTCAGCGCGTGTGTGGATTGGGGGCCATGCAAGCATGTGATGGGTAACGTGGTAATTTCAAAAAAATTCCTACGCACACGCAAGATCATGGTGATGCATAGCAACGAGAGGGGAGAGTATTGTCCACGTACCCTCGTAGACCGAAAGAGGAAGCGTTATGACAACGCGGTTGATGTAGTCATACGTCTTCACGATCCGACCGATCCAAGTACCGAACGTACGGCACCTCCGAGTTCAGCACACATTCAGCTTGATGACGATCCCCGGACTCTGATCCGGCAGGGTGTCGGGGATGAGTTCCGTCAGCACGATGGCGTGGTGACGATGATGATGTTCTACCGACGCAGGGCTTCGCCTAAGCACCGCAACGATATGACCGAGGTGGAATATGGTGGAGGGGGGCACCGCACACGGCTAAGGAACGATCATGAAGATCAACTTGTGTGTTATGGGGTGCCCCCTGCCCCCGTATATAAAGGAGGGAGGGGGGAGGTGCGGCCGGCCCCTAGGGTGCGCCTGGAGGAGTCCTACTCCCACCGGGAGTAGGACTCCCCCCTCTTGCCTTGTACGAGAAGGAAAGGGGGAAGGGGAAAGAGGACCCCTTCCTTGTCCTATTCGGACTAGGAGGGAGGGGGCGCGCGGCCTGCCCTGGTCGGCCCTCCTCTTCTCCCTTAGGGCCCATGTAGGCCCGTTAACCCCCCGGGGGTTCCGGTAACCCCCCGGTACTCCGGTAAAATCCCGATTTCACCCGGAACGATTCCGATATCCAAATATAGGCTTCCAATATATCAATCTTTATGTCTCGACCATTTAGAGACTCCTCCTCATGTCCGTGATCATATCCGGGACTCCGAACAACCTTCGGTACATCAAAACTGATAAACTCATAATAAAACTGTCATCGTACCGTTAAGCGTGCGGACCCTACGGGTTCGAGAACTATGTAGACATGACCTAGAACTGTTTCCGGTCAATAACCAATAGCGGAACCTGGATGTTCATATTGGCTCCTACATATTCTACGAAGATCTTTATCGGTCAAAACCGCATAACAACATACGTTGTTCCCTTTGTCATCGATATGTTACTTGCCCGAGATTCGATCATCGGTATCCAATACCTAGTTCAATCTCGTTACCAGAAAGTCTCTTTACTCGTTACGTAATGCATCATTCCATAACTAACTCATTAGCTACATTGCTTGCAAGGCTTGTAGTGATGTGCATTACCAAGAGGGCCCACAGATACCTCTCCGATAATCGGAGTGACAAATCCTAATCTCGAAATACGCCAACCCAGCAAGTACCTTCGGAGACACCTGTAGAGCACCTTTATAATCACCCAGTTATGTTGTGACGTTTGGTAGCACACAAAGTGTTCCTCCGGTAAACGGGAGTTGCATAATCTCATAGTCATAGGAACATGTATAAGTCATGAAGAAAGCAATAGTAGAATACTAAACGATCAAGTGCTAAGCTAACGGAATGGGTCAAGTCAATCACATCATTCTCCTAATGATGTGATCCCGTTAATCAAATGACAACACATGTCTATGGTCAGGAAAGATAACCATCTTTGATCAACGAGCTAGTCAAGTAGAGGCATACTAGTGACACTCTGTTTGTCTATGTATTCACACAAGTATTATCTTTCCGGTTAATACAATTCTAGCATGAATAATAAACATTTATCATGATATAAGGAAATAAATAATAACTTTATTATTGCCTCTAGGGCATATTTCCTTCATTCTCCCACTTGCACTAGAGTCAATAATCTAGATTACACAGTAATGATTCTAACACCCATGGATTCTTGGTGTTGATCATGTTTTTCTCGTGGAAGAGGCTTAGTCAACGGGTCTGCAACATTCAAATCCGTATGTATCTTGCAAATTTCTATGTCTCCCACCTGGACTAGGTCCGGGATGGAATTGAAGCATCTCTTGATGTGCTTGGTTCTCTTGTGAAATCCGAATTCCTTCGCTAAGGCAATTGCTCCAGTATTGTCACAAAAGATTTTCATTGGACCCGATGCACTAGGTATGACATCTAGATCGGATATGAACTCCTTCATCCAGACTCCTTCATTTGCTGCTTCCGAAGCAGCTATGTACTCCGCTTCACACGTAGATCCCGCCACGACGCTTTGTTTAGTACTGCACCAACTGACAGCTCCACCGTTTAATGTAAAAACGTATCCGGTTTGTGATTTAGAATCGTCTGAATCAGTGTCAAAGCTTGCATCAACGTAACCATTTACGATGAGCTCTTCGTCACCTCCATATACGAGAAACATATCCTTAGTCCTTTTCAGGTATTTCAGGATGTTCTTGACCGCTGTCCAGTGATCCACTCCTGGATTACTTTGGTACCTCCCTGCTAGAATTATAGCAAGGCACACATCAGGTCTTGTACACAGCATTGCATACATGATAGAGCCTATGGCTGAAGCATAGGGAACATCTTTCATCTTCTCTCTATCTTCTGAAGTGGTCGGGCTTTGAGTCTTACTCAACTTCACACCTTGTAACACAGGCAAGAACCCTTTCTTTGCTTGATCCATTTTGAACTTCTTCAAAACTTTGTCAAGGTATGTGCTTTCTGAAAGTCCAATTAAGCGTCTTGATCTATCTCTATAGATCTTAATGCCCAATATGTAAGCAGCTTCACCGAGGTCTTTCATTGAAAAACTCTTATTCAAGTATCCCTTTATGCTATCCAGAAATTCTATATCATTTCCGATTAGTAATATGTCATCCACATATAATATCAGAAATGCTACAGAGCTCCCACTCACTTTCTTGTAAATACAGGCTTCTCCAAAAGTCTGTGCAAAACCAAATGCTTTGATCACACTATCAAAGCGTTTATTCCAACTCCGAGAGGCTTGCACCAGTCCATAAATGGATCGCTGGAGCTTGCACACTTTGTTAGCTCCCTTTGGATTGACAAAACCTTCTGGTTGCATCATATACAATTCTTCTTCCAGAAACCCGTTCAGGAATGCAGTTTTGACATCCATCTGCCATATTTCATAATCATAAAATGCGGCAATCGCTAACATGATTCGGACAGACTTAAGCATCACTACGGGTGAGAAAGTCTCATCATAGTCAATCCCTTGAACTTGTTCAAAACCTTTTGCGACAAGTCGAGCTTTGTAGACAGCAACATTACCGTCAGCGTCAGTCTTCTTCTTGAAGATCCATTTTCAATTGCTTGCCGATCATTGGGCAAGTCAACCAAAGTCCACACTTTGTTCTCATACATGGATCCCATCTCAGATTTCATGGCCTCAAGCCATTTTGCGGAATCTGGGCTCACCATCGCTTCTTCATAGTTCGTAGGTTCATCATGGTCTAGTAACATGACTTCTAGAACAGGATTACCATACCACTCTGGTGCGGATTTTATTCTGGTTGATCTACGAGGTTCAATAACAACTTGATCTAAAGTTCCATGATCATCATCATTAACTTCCTCACTAATTGGTGTAGGTGTCACAGCAACAGATTTCTGTGATGAGCCACTTTCCAATAAGGGAGCAGGTACAGTTACCTCATCAAGTTCTACTTTCCTCCTACTCACTTCTTTCGAGAGAAACTCCTTCTTTAGAAAGGATCCATTCTTAGCAACGAATGTCTTGCCTTCAGATCTGTGATAGAAGGTGTACCCAACAGTTTCCTTTGGGTATCCTATGAAGACACATTTCTCCGATTTGGGTTCGAGCTTATCAGGTTGAAGTTTTTTCACATAAGCATCGCAGCCCCAAACTTTTAGAAAAGACAACTTTGGTTTCTTGCCAAACCACAGTTCATAAGGCGTCGTATCAACGGATTTTGATGGTGCCCTATTTAACATGAATGCGACCGTCTCTAAAGCATAACCCCAAAACGATAGCGGTAAACAGTAAGAGACATCATAGATCGCACCATATCAAGTAAAGTACGATTACTACGTTCGGGCACACCATTACGCTGTGGTGTTCCGGGTGGCGTGAGTTGCGAAACTATTCCGCTTTGTTTCAAATGTAGACCAAAGTCGTAACTCAAATATTCTCCTCCACGATCAGATCGTAGAAACTTTATTTTCTTGTTACGATGATTTTCAACTTCACTCTGAAATTCTTTGAACTTTTCAAATGTTTCAGACTTATGTTTCATTAAGTAGATATATCCATATCTGCTCAAATCATTTGTGAAGGTGAGAAAATAACGATATCCGCCACAAGCCTCAACATTCATTGGACCACATACATATGTATGTATGATTTCCAATAAATCGGTTGCTCTCTTCATTGTACCGGAGAACGGTGTTTTAGTCATCTTGCCCATAAGGCATGGTTCGCAAGTACCAAGTGATTCATAATCAAGTGGTTCCAAAAGTCCATCAGTATGGAGTTTCTTCATGTGCTTTACACCGATATGACCCAAACGGCAATGCCACAAGTAAGTTGCACTATCATTATCAACTCTGCATCTTTTGGCTTCAACATTATGAATATGTGTATCACTACTATCGAGATTCATCAAAAATAGACCACTCTTCAAGGGTGCATGACCATAAAAGATATTATTCATATAAATAGACCAACCATTATTCTCTGATTTAAATGAATAACCGTCTCGCATCAAACAAGATCCAGATATAATGTTCATGCTCAACGCTGGCACCAAATAACAATTATTTAGGTCTAATACTAATCCCAAAGGTAGATGTAGAGGTAGCGTGCCGACCGCGATCACATCGACTTTGGAACCATTTCCCACGCGCATCGTCACCTCGTCCTTGGCCAGTGTTCGCTTAACCCGTAGTCCCTGTTTCGACTTGCAAATATTAGCAACAGAACCAGTATCAAATACCCAGGTGCTACTGCGAGCTCTAGTAAGGTACACATCAATAACATGTATATCACATATACCTTTGTTCACCTTGCCATCCTTCTTATCCACCAAATACTTGGGGCATTTCCGCTTCCAGTGACCAGTCTGCTTGCAGTAGAAGCACTCAGTTTCAGGATTAGGTCCAGACTTGGGTTTCTTCTCCCGAGCAGCAACTTGCTTGCTGTTCTTCTTGAAGTTCCCCTTCTTCCCTTTGCCCTTTTTCTTGAAACTAGTGGTCTTGTTGACCATCAACACTTGATGCTCCTTCTTGATTTCTACCTCCGCAGCTTTAGCATTGCGAAGAGCTCGGGAATTGTTTTTTCCATCCCTTGCATATTATAGTTCATCACAAAGCTTTTGTAGCTTGGTGGCAGTGATTGGAGAATTCTATCAATGACGCTATCATCCGGAAGATTAACTCCTAGTTGAATCAAGTGATTATTATACCCAGACATCTTGAGTATATGCTCACTGACAGAACTATTCTCCTCCATCTTGCAGCCATAGAACTTATTGGAGACTTCATATCTCTCAATCCGGGCATTTGCTTGAAATATTAACTTCAACTCCTGGAACATCTCATATGCTCCATGATGTTCAAAACGTCGTTGAAGTCCCGGTTCTAAGCCGTAAAGCATGGCGCACTGAACTATCAAGTAGTCATCAGCTTTGCTCTGCCAGACGTTCACAACATCTGGTCTTGCTCCTGCAGTAGGCCTGGCACCCAGCGGTGCTTCCAGGACGTAATTCTTCTGTGCAGCAATGAGGATAATCCTCAAGTTACGGACCCAGTCCGTGTAATTGCTACCATCATCTTTCAACTTTGCTTTCTCAAGGAACGCATTAAAATTCAACGGAACAACAGCACGGGCCATCTATCTACAATCAACATAGACAAGCAAGATACTATCAGGTACTAAGTTCATGATAAATTTAAGTTCAATTAATCATATTACTTAAGAACTCCCACTTAGAAAGACATCTCTCTAATCCTCTAAGTGATCACGTGATCCAAATCAACTAAACCATAACCGATCATCACGTGAAATGGAGTAGTTTTTAATGGTGAACATCACTATGTTGATCATATCTACTATATGATTCACGCTCGACCTTTCGGTATCAGTGTTCCGAGGCCATATCTGCATATGCTAGGCTCGTCAAGTTTAACTTGAGTATTCTGCGTGTGCAAAACTGGCTTGCACCCGTTGTAGATGGACGTAGAGCTTATCACACCCGATCATCACGTGGTTTCTGGGCACGACGAACTTTCGCAACGGTGCATACTCAGGGAGAACACTTTTAACTTGAAATTTAGTGAGAGATCATCTTATAATGCTACCGTCAATCAAAGCAAGATAAGATGCATAAAAGATAAACATCACATGCAATCAATATAAGTGATATGATATGGCCATCATCATCTTGTGCTTGTGATCTCCATCTCCGAAGCACCTCCATGATTACCATCATCATTGGCGCGACACCTTGATCTCCATCGTAGCATCGTTGTCGTTTAGGCCGTCTATTGCTTCTATGACTATCGCTACCGCTTAGTGATAAAGTAAAGCAATTACAGGGCGTTTGCATTTCATACAATAAAGCGACAACCATATGGCTCCTGCCAGTTGCCGATAACTTCGGTTACAAAACATGATCATCTCATACAATAAAATATAGCATCATGTCTTGACCATATCACATCATAACATGCCCTGCAAAAACAAGTTAGACGTCCTCTACTTTGGTGTTGCAAGTTTTACGTGGCTGCTACAGGCTTCAGCAAGAACCGTTCTTACCTACGCATCAAAACCACAACGATAGTTTGTCAAGTTGATGTTGTTTTAACCTTCGCAAGGACCGGGCGTAGCCACACTCGGTTCAACTAAAGTGAGAGAGACAGACACCCGCCAGTCACCTTTAAGAATGAGTGCTCGTAACGGTGAAATTAGTCTCGCGTAAGCGTACGCGTAATGTCGATCCGGGCCGCTTCATCTCACAATACCGCTGAACCAAAGTATGACATGCTGGTAAGAAGTATGACTTGTATCTCCCACAACTCACTTGTGTTCTACTCGTGCATATGACATCTACGCATAAAACCTGGCTCGGATGCCACTAATGGGTAACGTGGTAATTTCAAAAAAATTCCTATGCACACGCAAGATCATGGTGATACATAGCAACGAGCGGGGAGAGTATTGTCCATGTACCCTTGTAGACCGAAAGCGGAAGCATTATGACAACACGGTTGATGTAGTCGTACGTCTTCACGATCCGACCGATCCAAGTATCGAATGTACGGCACCTCCGAGTTCAGCACACGTTCAGCTCGATGACGATCCCCCGACTCCAATCCAGCAGGGTGTCGGGGATGAGTTCCGTCAGCACGACGGCGTGGTGACGATGATGATGTTCTACCGACGCAGGGCTTCGCCTAAGCACCGCAACGATATGACTAAGGTGGAATATGGTGGAGGGGGCACCGCACACGGCTAAGGAACGATCACGAAGATCAACTTGTGTGTTATGGGGTGTCCCCTTGCCCCCGTATATAAAGGAGGGAGGGGGAGGTGCGGCCGGCCCCTAGGGTGCGCCTGGAGGAGTCCTACTCCCACCGGGAGTAGGACTCCCCCCTCTTGCCTTGTAGGAGAAGGAAAGGTGGAAGGGGAAAGAGGAAAGGGGGGCGCCCCCCCCCCCCTTCCTTGTCCTATTCGGACTAGGGGGAGGGGGCGCGCGGCATGCCCTAGCCGGCCCTCCTCTTCTCCCTTAGGGCCCATGTAGGCCCATTAACCCCCGGGGGGGTTCCGCTAACCCCCCGATACTCCGGTAAAATCCCGATTTCACCCGGAACGATTCCGATATCCAAATATAGGCTTCCAATATATCAATCTTTATGTCTCGACCATTTCGAGACTCCTCGTCATGTCCGTGGTCATATCCGGGACTCCGAACAACCTTCGGTACATCAAAACTTATAAACTCATAATAAAACTGTCATCATAACGTTAAGCGCGCGGACCCTACGGGTTCGAGAACTATGTAGACATGACCTAGAACTGTTTCCGGTCAATAACCAATAGCGGAACCTGGATGTTCATATTGGCTCCTACATATTCTACGAAGATCTTTATCGGTCAAAACCGCATAACAACATACGTTGTTCCCTTTGTCATCGGTATGTTACTTGCCCGAGATTCGATCGTTGGTATCCAATACCTAGTTCAATCTCGTTACTGCAAGTCTCTTTACTCGTTACGTAATGCATCATTCTGTAACTAACTCATTAGCTACATTGCTTGCAAGGCTTGTAGTGATGTGCATTACCGAGAGGGCCCAGAGATACCTCTCCGACAATCGGAGTGACAAATCCTAATCTCGAAATATGCCAACCCAACAAGTACCTTCGGAGACACCTGTAGAGCACCTTTATAATCACCCAGTTACGTTGTGACGTTTGGTAGCACACAAAGTGTTCCTCCGATAAACGGGAGTTGCATAATCTCATAGTCATAGGAACATGTATAAGTCATGAAGAAAGCAATAGCAGAATATTAAACGATCAAGTGCTAAGCTAACAGAATGGATCAAGTCAATCACACCATTCTCCTAATGATGTGATCCTGTTAATCAAATGACAACACATGTCTATGGTCAGGAAACATGACCATATTTGATCAACGAGCTAGTCAAGTAGAAGCATACTAGTGACACTCTGTTTGTCTATGTATTCACACAAGTATTATGTTTCCGGTTAATACAATTCTAGCATGAATAATAAACATTTATCATGATATAAGGAAATAAATAATAACTTTATTATTGCCTCTAGGGCATATTTCCTTCAACATGATGACCGAATCAGCGGGGAGTTGTCGTCGCCTCGTCGGCCAGTGCGGGTGAGTGGGTGTGGGTGGGCCGGCTCGCCCATCATGAATCTCCATGGCTTTCCGACGCCAGCTACCACCACCGGACACTCACTCCTTTTGCTGGCCAATTCGTCGTGTGTCCTCCCTTTTCCCGCGTATTTCTTGCTTGATCGGGTAGAAGAACTGCCGTCGGCGACGTAAGTACGCTTGTCAAGCGCCGTTGCCGTCCATTAATTCATTCTGCTTTCTTTCTTTCTAGCTGGTCCCTCCGGAAAGAGGAAAGAAGATAGAAAACAATACCAACATCTTTTTCGGCGATGATGGATAGCTAGAATGTCTGTGCGTATCTGGTTTTCCTTTAATTTTGTTCCTTATGTGTGTAGGCCATGTATTGATCGGGTTATTGGACTTGACACGAGCTAACACTGAGTCAGCTATGGATAGATAAAAAAGTGATGTTATGGATGGATGGATGCTTTGATTGTTTTTTAATCTACTTTGCGTGCATGGAGCCGGCCGTGCGTGGCTGCTCCAAAGCCGTAGGGATTTGCTTTTATATATTCATTCATTCATAACTTCGAGCAGAACAAAGATCTGGTATTCTGGTCCACTTCAAGATATCATGCAACAAGTCCATGTATATGTACTTTCCAGGTGGCATATTTTTTCCAGTCCAGAGTCAATTAGCCGACTGAAATCTGGTGAGAGGAGAGGAACTCTATTAAATTAGTTTACGAGAACCACTTATTCGTTAAAAAATTTTAGTTGACCACTTGCAATAATCCGTAGTGCACATGATTTATTTATTTTTTGGAAATGTAGCAGGAGTTGAACCTTTCATTGATTAAAGAGAAGGAAACATGTTGGCACAGATCTATACCTAGTAAATAGGAAACCATGGCGGCCCATATTCTCTTGGAATATCAACATTCATAGAGCATGTGAGAAGCAATCTCGGAAACGGCTTTGCAGAGCTAGCTTATAGGTTGGTGAGGCTATCCTCTTGTCACGAGTCAGTCCGACGTCCAAACAGGATTCCAAAGGGTGAACCGCGCGTGTGAATATCCTATGTTTAGGAGGCTCTCAATCCTTTGGGGTTACTTCATTCGCGTAGCTTGACCTGAGATGATGTGTACTTTTCCCATATATCGAGCATGTAAATAGAAGTGGCTGGCCTCTAAAACAACAAAATAGCTTAACATGCGAATATTCCTATCCGATCTTGGTACGATGGTTACATGCTACAATATGATGGTCTTTGGTACCAAATTAGGGAGGCAATCGATGGTTGTTATCACACATCGTATGTGAATTGGACGCAATTCATCATTCGTATAGCAGCTCTCCTAAAACAGTTCCATTTCCATGTGTTGATTTTCATCAATGACATATAATAGTACTTATTAACTAAATGAAATTTCATGAGCACACAACTCTGTTTCTTGACCTCTTAAACTATTCCATGGGCCGGGCACGTTAATTTTTTTAATTGAAATAGGGAAGGACCTCTGCCTTTTCATTGATTAAGGAGAAGGAAACAAGTTGGCACAGACCCAAATTCAAAAGAGCTCAAATCACAAAAGGACTGGTTACAACCTAATTTGCGCAAAATGCTTTGCTTCCCAATGAGCCAAGGTCGACCTTCCTCCTTGATGTTTGCACTTGCACAGAGGACACTAGTGATTTGTAGTTGAAGATCTCAGTATTCCCTTCTTTCGATATTTTCCAATACATGAGAATCCACGTCCAGGTAGTGGCCTTTAATTTTGCGCGAAAGTCTCGGTGGCACCAAAAAAATGACTTATCCATACCTGCAAATAGGTTAGCATCACACTCGGATCCATACCTGCCAATAGGTTAGCATCGCCACCTGATCCATACTAGCCTATATCCTCTTGGAATATCTGTAATTCAAATATGCATGTGAGAAGCAATCTCGGAGGCCTCCTAGTAGGGATGGAATAAAAGATTGGTTAGGCCATCCTCTTGTCACAAGTCTGTCCGCCGTCCAAAGACGATTCTAAAGAACAAAGCCATGGGAATATCCACATACCTCCAGGGTGTATTTCATTTGAGTAGCTTGACATGATCAGTGCTACTTTACAGCTATATTGGACATAAACTAATCATGGCAAAGTGAAATGTTTGGCTCCTCAAAAAGTTCCATTCCATGTGATGGTCTCCATCCCTTGTATGACTTATTTGCTCGTCGTACTTGCCGTTTGCCTCCTATTTCTCGCTCAAATGAAAAGGATTAAATCATGGGTCCACGTTTTGCCTACCCAAATTAATCAGTCACATGAGCACAAGCAGTACTACTCACGACTCATGAGTATATATACAACAATAGCATCAATAAAACCAACAAGCAAAAGAAACAAATGCACATGCATGATGGAGTTTACTTTATGTTAGAATATAGATGTTGTAATCTCAACCTCCTTCATTCTCTTGTATTCTACTCAAACTCCTCTTGTATAACCTTGTACGTCAAGGGAAGGGCTGCGGCCACATATCAATATAAACACCACGCGGCTCCCTCGATGGAGTAGGAACGGTTGATATCTTTCATGGTAATCAGAGCCACCTCTTCTCATACATCTAGCCACAACCCAAAACCCTAGAAGCCACATATCATCGTCTCCATGGCTTCCTTCGCCGGCGTCTCCCTCAACCTCGGATCGCCGCCGTCTGAGAAGCTCGCAAGAGGTAATTTTATCCTCTGGAGACGCAGGTCCTCCCAGCCCTGCGAGGCGCGCAGGTGACGTAGCTCCTGGACAACACCGACGCCGCTCCGCCCAAGATGGTGGAGATCACGAAGGCGGACAAGACCACGGCCCTATAGTCGAACCCCCTCTACGGACCCTGGATCGCCAAAGACCATCAGGTTCTATCATACCTTCTCAATTCTATGTCTCCAAAAATTCTTGCACAAGTTGTTGGGAAAGATTCCACCTTTGAGCTCTGGACGACGGTGACAAATCTCTTCGCCTCACAAACTCAGTCTCAGAATACTAATCTGAGAATTGCCATCACCAATACCAAGAAGGGCACGATGTCCAGCTCGGCGTATATGGCGAAGATGGAAAGTCTTGGGGATGAACTAGCTGCCGACGGTCGTCCCATATCTGATCCGGAGATGGTGGACTATATCCTGGCCGGACTGGACCGCGACTACGACTCCGTGGTGGCGGCGATCGGCGCTGTCAAAAACACCATCACAACCGACGATCTTTTGAAGGAAATATGCCCTAGAGGCAATAATAAAGTTATTATTTATTTCCTCATATCATGATAAATGTTTATTATTCATGCTAGAATTGTATTAACCGGAAACATGATACATGTGTGAATACATAGACAAACATAGTGTCACTAGTATGCCTCTACTTGACTAGCTCATTGATCAAAGATGGTTATGTTTCCTAACCATAGACATGTGTTGTCATTTGATTAATGGGATCACATCATTAGGAGAATGATGTGATTGACTTGACCCATTCCGTTAGCTTAGCACTTGATCGTTTAGTATGTTGCTATTGCTTTCTTCATGACTTATACAAAGTTCCTACAACTATGAGATTGTGCAACTCCCGTTTACCGGAGGAACACTTTGTGTGATACCAAACGTCACAACGTAACTGGGTGATTATAAAGGTGCTCTACAGGTGTCTCCAAAGATACATGTTGAGTTGGCATAATTCGAGATTAGGTTTTGTCACTCCGATTGTCGGAGAGGTATCTCTGGGCCCTCTCGGTAATACTCATCACTTAAGCCTTGCAAGCATTGTAACTAATGAGTTAGTTACGAAATGATGTATTACGGAATGAGTAAAGAGACTTGCCGGTAACGAGATTGAACTAGGTATTGGATACCGACGATCGAATCTCGGGCAAGTAACATACCGATGACAAAGGGAACAACGTATGTTGTTATGTGGTTTGAAAAGATCTTCGTAGAATATGTAGGAACCAATATGAACATCCAGGTTCCACTATTGGTTATTGACCAAGAATAGTTCTAGGTCATGTCTACATCGTTCTCGAACCCGTAGGGTCCGCACGCTTAACGTTTCGATGACAGTTTTATTATGAGTTTATAAGTTTTGATGTACTGAAGTTTGTTTGGAGTCCCGGATGTGATCACGGACATGACGAGGAGTCTCGAAATGGTCGAGACATAAAGATTGATATATTGGACAACTATATTCGGACACCGGAAGTGTTCCGGGTGATTTCGAAGAAAACCGGAGTGCCGGAGGGTTACCGGAACCCCCCCCCCCCCCCCCCGGGGAGAGTTAATGGGCCACTTGGGCCTTAGTGGAAAGAGAGAGGGGTGGCCAGGGTGGGCCGCGCGCCCCCTCTCCCTCTGGTCCGAATTGGACTAGGAGGGGGGCGGCGCCCCCCTCTTTCCTTCCCCCTCTCTCCCCCTTCCTTCCCCCTCCTAGTAGGAGTAGGAAAGGGGGAGTCCTACTCCTACTAGGAGGAGGACTCCTCCTCCTTGGCGCGCCCACAAGGGCCGGCCGGCCTCCCCCTTGCTCCTTTATATACGGGGGCAGGGGGCACCCCATAGACACACAAGTTGATCTACGGATTGTTCCTTAGCCGTGTGCGGTGCCCCCCTCCACCATATTCCACCTCGGTTATATCGTCGCGGAGTTTAGGCGAAGCCCTGCGCTGGTAGAACATCATCATCGTCACCACGCCATCGTGCTGACGGAACTCATCCCTGACGCTTTGCTGGATTGGAGCCCGGGGAACGTCATCGAGCTGAACGTGTGCTGAACACGGAGGTGCCGTACGTTCGGTGCTTGGATCGGTCGAATCGTGAAGACGTACGACTACATCAACCGTGTTGTCATAACGCTTCCGCTTACGGTCTACGAGGGTACGTGGACAACACTCTCCCCTCTCGTCGCTATGTCATCACCATGATCTTGCGTGTGCGTAGGAATTTTTTTTTAAATTACTACGTTCCCCAACAGTGGTATTAGAGCATAGGTTTTATGCGTTGATGTTATATGCACGAGTAGAACACAAGTGAGTTGTAGGCGATACAAGTCATACTGCTTACCAGCATGTCATACTTTGGTTCAGCGGTATTGTTGGATGAAGCGGCCCGGACCGACATTACGCGTACGCTTACGCGAGACTGGTTTTACCGTCCTGCTTTGCACACAGGTGACTAGCGGGTGTCTGTTTCTCCAACTTTAGTTGAACCGAGTGTGGCTACGCCCGGTCCTTGTGAAGGTTAAAACAACACTAACTTGACAAACTATCGTTGTGGTTTTGATGCGTAGGTAAGAATGGTTCTTGCTAAAGCCCGTAACAGCCACGTAAAATTTGCAACAACAAAGTAGGGGACGTCTAACTTGTTTTTGCAGGGCATGTTGTGATGTGATATGGTCAAGACATGATGCTATATTTATTGTATGAGATGATCATGTTTTGTAACCGAAGTTATCGGCAGCTGGCAGTAGCCATATGGTTGTCGCTTTATTGTATGAAATGCAAACGCCCTGTAATTGCTTTACTTTATCACTAAGCGGTAGCGATAGTCATAGAAGCAATAGTTGGCGTAAACGACAGCGATGCTACGATGGAGATCAAGGTGTCGCGCCGGTGACGATGGTGATCACGACGGTGCTTCGGAGATGGAGATCACAAGCACAAGATGATGATGGCCATATCATATCATTTATATTGATTGCATGTGATGTTTATCCTTTATGCATCTTATCTTGCTTTGATTGACGGTAGCATTTTAAGATGATCTCTCACTAAAAATTATCAAGAAGTGTTCTCGCTGAATATGCACCGTTGCCAAAGTTCGTCGTGCCCAGACACCACGTGATGATCGGGTGTGATAAGCTCTACGTCCATCTACAACGGGTGCAAGCCAGTTTTGCACACGCAGAATATTCAGGTTATACTTGACGAGCCTAGCATATACAGATATGGCCTCGGAACACAGAGACCGAAAGGTCGAGCATGAATCATATAGTAGATATGATCAACATAGTGATGTTCACCATTGAAAACTACTCCATCTCACGTGATGATCGGTTATGGTTTAGTTGATTTGGATCACGTAATCAATTAGATGACTAGAGAGATATCTATCTGAGTGGGAGTTGTTAAGTAATATGATTAATTGAACTTAAATGTATCATGAACTTAGTACCTGATAGTATTTTGCTTGTCTATGTTTGTTGTAGATAGATGGCTCGTGCTGTTGTTCCGTTGAATTTTAATGCGTTCCTTGAGAAAGCAAAGTTGAAAGATGATGGTAGCAGTTACACGGACTGGGTTCATAACTTGAGGATTACCCTCATTGCTGCACAGAAGAATTACGTCCTGGAAGCACCGCTGGGTACCAGGCCTGCTGCAGGAGCAACGCCAGATGTTGTGAACGTCTGGCAGAGCAAAGCTGATGACTACTCTATAGTTCAGTGTGCCATGCTTTACGGTTTAGAACCAGGTCTTCAACGACGTTTTGAACGTCATGGAGCATATGAGATGTTCCAGGAGTTGAAGTTAATATTTCAAGCAAATGCCCGGGTTGAGAGATATGAAGTCTCCAATAAGTTCTACAGCTGCAAGATGGAGGAGAATAGTTCTGTCAGTGAGCATATACTCAAAATGTCTGGGTATAATAATCACTTGATTCAACTGGGAGTTAATCTTCCGGACGATAGCGTCATTGACAGAATTCTCCAATCACTGCCACCAAGCTACAAGAGCTTCGTGATGAACTATAATATGCAAGGGATGAACAAGACAATTCCCGAGATCTTCGCAATGCTAAAAGCTGCGGAGGTAGAAATCAAGAAGGAGCATCAAGTGTTGATGGTCAACAAGACCACTAGTTTCAAGAAAAAGGGCAAAGGGAAGAAGAAGGGGAACTTCAAGAAGAACAGCAAGCAAGTTGCTGCTCAAGAGAAGAAACCCAAGTCTGGACCTAAGCCTGAAACTGAGTGCTTCTACTGCAAGCAAACTGGTCACTGCAAGCGGAACTACCCCAAGTATTTGGCGGATAAGAAGGATGGCAAAGTAAACAAAGGTATATGTGATATACATGTTATTGATGTGTACCTAACTAGAGCTCGTAGTAGCACCTGGGTATTTGATACTGGTTCTGTTGCTAATATTTGCAACTCGAAACAGGGACTACGGAATAAGCGAGCACTGGCCAAGGACGAGGTGACGATGCGCGTGGGAAACGGTTCCAAAGTCGATGTGATCGCGGTCGGCACGCTACCTCTACATCTACCTTCGGGATTAGTTTTAGACCTGAATAATTGTTATTTGGTGCCAGCGTTGAGCATGAACATTATATCTGGATCTTGTTTGATGAGAGACGGTTATTCATTTAAATCAGAGAATAATGGTTGTTTTATTTATATGAGTAATATCTTTTATGGTCATGCACCCTTGAAGAGTGGTCTATTTTTATTGAATCTCGATAGCAGTGATACACATATTCATAATGTCAAAGCCAAAAGATGCAGAGTTGATAATCATAGTGCAACTTATTTGTGGCACTGTCGTTTAGGTCATATCAGTGTAAAGCGCATGAAGAAACTCCATACTGATGGACTTTTGGAATCACTTGATTATGAATCACTTGGTACTTGCGAACCGTGTCTCATGGGCAAGATGACTAAAACACCGTTCTCCGGTACTATGGAGAGAGCAACAGATTTGTTGGAAATCATACATAAAAATGTATGTGGACCAACGAATATTGAAGCTCGTGGCGGATATCGTTATTTTCTCACCTTCACAGAAGATTTGAGCAGATATGGGTATATCTACTTAATGAAACACAAGTCTGAAACATTTGAAAAGTTCAAAGAATTTCAGAGTGAAGTGGAAAATCATCGTAACAAGAAAATTAAGTTTCTACGATCTGATCATGGAGGAGAATATTTGAGTTATGAGTTTGGTTTACATTTGAAACAATGCGGAATAGTTTCGCAACTCACGCCACCCGGAACACCACAACGAAATGGTGTGTCCGAACGTCGTAATCGTACTTTACTAGATATGGTGCAATCTATGATGTCTCTTACTGATTTGCCGCTATCGTTTTGGGGTTATGCTTTAGAGACGGCTGCATTCACATTGAATAGGGCACCATCAAAATCCGTTGAGACGACGCCTTATGAACTATGGTTTGGCAAGAAACCAAAGTTGTCGTTTCTTAAAGTTTGGGGTTGCGATGCTTATGTAAAGAAACTTCAACCAGATAAGCTCGAACCCAAATCGGAGAAATGTGTCTTCATAGGATACCCAAAAGAGACTGTTGGGTACACCTTCTATCACAGATCCGAAGGCAAGACATTCGTTGCTAAGAATGGATCCTTTCTAGAAAAAGAGTTTCTCTCAAAAGAAGTGAGTGGGAGGAAAGTAGAACTTGATGAGATAACTATGTCTGCTCCCTTATTGGAAAGTAGTTCATCACAGAAATCAGTTCCTGTGACATCTAGACCAATTAGTGAGGAAGATAATGATATTAATCATGAAACTTCAGATCAAGTTTCTACTGAACCTCGTAGGTCTACCAGAATAAAATCTGCACCAGAGTGGTACGGTAATCCTATTTTGGAAGTCATGTTACTTGACCATGATGAACCTACGAACTATGAGGAAGCGATGATGAGCCCAGATTCCGCTAAATGGCTAGAAGCCATGAAATCTGAGATGGGATCCATGTATGAGAACAAAGTATGGACTTTGGTTGACTTGCCCGATGATCGGCAAGCCATTGAGAATAAATGGATTTTTAAGAAGAAGACTGACGCTGACGGTAATGTAACTGTCTATAAAGCTCGACTTGTTGCAAAAGGTTTTCAACAAGTTCAAGGGGTTGACTACGATGAGACTTTCTCACCCGTAGCGATGCTTAAGTCTGTCCGAATCATGTTAGCGATTGCCGCATTTTATGATTATGAAATTTGGCAGATGGATGTCAAAACTGCATTTCTGAATGGATTTCTGGAAGAAGAGTTGTATATGATGCAACCAGAAGGTTTTGTCGATCCTAAGGGAGCTAAAAAAGTGTGCAAGCTCCAGCGATCAATCTATGGTCTGGTGCAAGCCTCTCGGAGTTGGAATAAACGCTTTGATAGTGTGATCAAAGCATATGGTTTTATACAGACTTTTGGAGAAGCATGTATTTACAAGAAAGTGAATAGGAGCTCTGTAGCATTTCTAATATTATATGTGGATGACATATTGTTGATTGGAAATGATATAGAATTTCTGAATAGCATAAAAGGATACTTGAATAAAAGTTTTTCTATGAAAGACCTCGGTGAAGCTGCTTACATATTGGGCATTAAGATCTATAGAGAAAGATCAAGACACTTGATTGGACTTTCACAATGCATGTACCTTGATAAAGTGTTGAAAAAGTTCAATATGGATCAGGCGAAGAAAGGGTTCTTGCCTGTATTACAAGGTATAAAGTTGAGTCAGACTCAATGCCCGACCACTGCAGAAGATAGAGAGAAAATGAAAGGAGTTCCCTATGCTTCAGCCATAGGCTCTATCATGTATGAAATGTTGTGTACCAGACCTGATGTGTGCCTTGCTATTAGTTTGGCAGGGAGGTACCAAAGTAATCCAGGAGTGGGTCACTGGACAGCGGTCAAGAACATCCTGAAATACCTGAAAAGGACTAAGGATATGTTTCTCATATATGGAGGTGATAAAGAGCTAGTCGTAAATGGTTACGTCGATGCAAGCTTTGACACTGATCCGGACGATTCTAAATCGCAAACCGGATACGTATTTTTATTAAACGGTGGAGCTGAAAGTTGGTGCAGTTCTAAACAAAGCGTCGTGGCAGGATCTACATGTGAAGCGGAGTACATAGCTGCTTCAGAAGCAGCAAATGAAGGAGTCTGGATGAAGGAGTTCATTTCCGATCTAGGTGTTATACCTAGTGCATCGGGACCAATGAAGATCTTCTGTGACAATACTGGTGCAATTGCCTTGGCAAAGGAATCTAGATTTCACAAGAGGGCCAAGCACATCAAGAGATGCTTCAATTCCATTCGGGACCAAGTCCAAGTGGGAGACATAGAGATTTGCAAGATACATACGGATCTGAATATTGCAGACCCGTTGACTAAGCCTCTCTCACGAGCAAAACATGATCAGCACCAAGACTCCATGGGTGTTAGAATCATTAATATGTAATCTAGATTATTGACTCTAGTGCAAGTGGGAGACTGAAGGAAATATGCCCTAGAGGCAATAATAAAGTTATTATTTATTTCCTCGTATCATGATAAATGTTTATTATTCATGCTAGAATTGTATTAACCGGAAACATGATACATGTGTGAATACATAGACAAACATAGTGTCACTAGTATGCCTCTACTTGACTAGCTCATTGATCAAAGATGGTTATGTTTCCTAACCATAGACATGTGTTGTCATTTGATTAATGGGATCACATCATTAGGAGAATGATGTGATTGACTTGACCCATTCCGTTAGCTTAGCACTTGATCGTTTAGTATGTTGCTATTGCTTTCTTCATGACTTATACAAAGTTCCTACAACTATGAGATTGTGCAACTCCCGTTTACCGGAGGAACACTTTGTGTGCTACCAAACGTCACAACGTAACTGGGTGATTATAAAGGTGCTCTACAGGTGTCTCCAAAGATATATGTTGAGTTGGCATAATTCGAGATTAGGTTTTTTCACTCCGATTGTCGGAGAGGTATCTCTGGGCCCTCTCGGTAATACTCATCACTTAAGCCTTGCAAGCATTGTAACTAATGAGTTAGTTACGAAATGATGTATTACGGAATGAGTAAAGAGACTTGACGGTAACGAGATTGAACTAGGTATTGGATACCGACGATCGAATCTCGGGCAAGTAACATACCGATGACAAAGGGAACAACGTATGTTGTTATGTGGTTTGAACGATAAAGATCTTCGTAGAATATGTAGGAACCAATATGAACATCCAGGTTCCACTATTGGTTATTGACCGAGAATAGTTCTAGGTCATGTCTACATAGTTCTCGAACCCGTAGGGTCCGCACGCTTAACGTTTCGATGACAGTTTTATTATGAGTTTATAAGTTTTGATGTACCGAAGTTTGTTCGGAGTCCCGGATGTGATCACGGACATGACGAGGAGTCTCGAAATGGTCGAGACATAAAGATTGATATATTGGACAACTATATTCGGACACCGGAAGTGTTCCGGGTGATTTCGGAGAAAACCGGAGTGCCGGAGGGTTACCGGAACCCCCCCCCCCCCGGGGGAGAGTTAATGGGCCACTTGGGCCTTAGTGGAAAGAGAGAGGGGTGGCCAGGGTGGGCCGCACGCCCCCTCTCCCTCTGGTCCGAATTGGACTAGGAGGGGGGGCGGCGCCCCCCTCTTTCCTTCCCCCTCTCTCCCCCTTCCTTCCCCCTCCTAGTAGGAGTAGGAAAGGGGGAGTCCTACTCCTACTAGGAGGAGGACTCCTCCTCCTTGGCGCGCCCACAAGGGCCGGCCGGCCTCCCCCCTTGCTCCTTTATATACGGGGGCAGGGGGCACCCCATAGACACACAAGTTGATCTACGGATTGTTCCTTAGCCGTGTGCGGTGCCCCCCTCCACCATATTCCACCTCGGTTATATCGTCGCGGAGTTTAGGCGAAGCCCTGCGCTGGTAGAACATCATCATCGTCACCACGCCGTCGTGCTGACGGAACTCATCCCCGATGCTTTGTTGGATTGGAGCCCGGGGAACGTCATCGAGCTGAACGTGTGCTGAACACGGAGGTGTCATACGTTCGGTGCTTGGATCGGTCGAATCGTGAAGACGTACGACTACATCAACCGCGTTGTCATAACGCTTCCGCTTACGGTCTACGAGGGTACGTGGACAACACTCTCCCCTCTCGTTGCTATGTCATCACCATGATCTTGCGTGTGCGTAGGAATTTTTTTTGAAATTACTACGTTCCCCAACAGTGGTATCAGAGCATAGGTTTTATGCGTTGATGTTATATGCACGAGTAGAACACAAGTTAGTTGTAGGCGATACAAGTCATACTGCTTGCCAGCATGTCATACTTTGGTTCAGCGGTATTGTTGGATGAAGCAGCCCGGACCGACATAGAGATTTGCAAGATACATACGGATCTGAATGTTGCAGACCCGTTGACTAAGCCTCTCTCACGAGCAAAACATGATCAGCACCAAGACTCCATGGGTGTTAGAATCATTACTATGTAATCTAGATTATTGACTCTAGTGCAAGTGGGAGACTGAAGGAAATATGCCCTAGAGGCAATAATAAAGTTATTATTTATTTCCTCATATCATGATAAATGTTTATTATTCATGCTAGAATTGTATTAACCGGAAACATGATACATGTGTGAATACATAGACAAACATAATGTCACTAGTATGCCTCTACTTGACTAGCTCATTGATCAAAGATGGTTATGTTTTCTAACCATAGACATGTGTTGTCATTTGATTAATGGGATCACATCATTAGGAGAATGATGTGATTGACTTGACCCATTCCGTTAGCTTAGCACTTGATCGTTTAGTATGTTGCTATTGCTTTCTTCATGACTTATACAAAGTTCCTACAACTATGAGATTGTGCAACTCCCATTTACTAGAGGAACACTTGGTGTGCTACCAAACGTCACAATGTAACTGGGTGATTATAAAGGTGCTCTACAGGTGTCTCCAAAGATACATGTCGAGTTGGCATAATTTGAGATTAGGTTTTGTCACTGCGATTGTCGGAGAGGTATCTCTGGGCCCTCTCGGTAATACTCGTCACTTAAGCCTTGCAAGCATTGTAACTAATGAGTTAGTTACGAAATGATGTATTACGGAACGAGTAAAGAGACTTGCCGGTAACGAGATTGAACTAGGTATTGGATACCGACGGTCGAATCTCGGGCAAGTAACATACCGATGACGAAGGGAACAACGTATGTTGTTATGCGGTTTGACCGATAAAGATCTTCGTAGAATATGCAGGAACCAATATGAACATCCAGGTTCCACTATTGGCTATTGACCGAGAATAGTTCTAGGTCATGTCTACATAGTTCTCGAACCCGTAGGGTCCGCAAGCTTAACGTTTCAATGACAGTTTTATTATGAGTTTATAAGTTTTGATGTACCGAAGTTTGTTCGGAGTCCCGAATGTGATCACGGACATGATGAGGAGTCTCGAAATGGTCGAGACATAAAGATTGATATATTGGACGACTATATTCGGACATCGGAAGTGTTTCAGGTGATTTTGGAGAAAACCGGAGTGCCGGAGGGTTACCAGAACCCCCCGGGAGAGTTAATGGGCCACTTGGGCCTTAGTGGAAAGAGAGAGGGGCGGCCAGGGTGGGCGCCCCCTCTCCCTCTGGTCCGAATTGTACTAGGGGGGGGCGGCACCCCCCTCTTTCCTTCCCCCTCTCTCCCCCTTCCTTCCCCCTCCTAGTAGGAGTAGGAAAGGGGGAGTCCTACTCCTACTAGGAGGAGGACTCCTCCTCCTTGGCGCGCCCACAAGGGCCGGCCGGCCTCCCCCCTTGCTCCTTTATATACGGGGGCAGGGGGCACCCCATAGACACATAAGTTGATCTACGGATTGTTCCTTAGCCGTGTGCGGTGCCCCTCTCCACCATATTCCACCTCGGTTATATCGTCGCGGAGTTTAGGCGAAGCCCTGCGCCGGTAGAACATCATCATCGTCACCACGCCGTCGTGCTGACGGAACTCATCCCCGACGCTTTGCTGGATTGGAGCCCGGGGAACGTCATCGAGCTGAACGTGTGCTGAACACGGAGGTGCCGTACGTTCGGTGCTTGGATCGGTCGAATCGTGAAGACGTACGACTACATCAACCGCGTTGTCATAACGCTTCCGCTTATGGTCTACGAGGGTACGTGGACAACACTCTCCCCTCTCGTTGCTATGTCATCACCATGATTTTGCGTGTGCGTAGGAATTTTTTTGAAATTACTACGTTCCCCAACATCTTTTTGCCCAGATCTCTGCCTTTGATCAAAGGATGGAGATGCTAGGCGACTCATCTTCAGGCGGGTTGCATTCATCCGCTAATGCAGTCTACAGAGGCCGTGGCCAGTCCCGTGGCAGATCTCGCGGGCGCGGAGGAAGAGGCCGTGGCCGTGGTGATCGTGGTGACCGTGGTGACCGATAGTCGTCTTCCTCCAATGGAGGCGGCGGATTCAGAGGCCTCCCTCGACAGCAACAATAACAGCAGGTTCACGAGCAACGGCATGACTATCCAGAGTGTCAGATATGCTACAGACACCATCCAGGAGGTGCACGAGTTTGCTGGTGGTGTTATGAAGAAAACGACCAAGAAGAAAAGGAGGCGCATGCAGTCTCCTATGGCGTGGACACCAACTGGTACGCCGACAGTGCAGCAACAAACCACATCACAGGTGAACTTGACAAGTTGACGATGCGGGAGAAGTGCAATGGAGGCGACCAAATTCGCACGACAAGCGGTTCTGGTATGGATATCACACACATTGGCAGTTCAATTGTTAAAAACCCCGTGAAAATTTTACACTTGACCAATGTCTTGCATGTTCCTCAAACCTCTAAAAATATTGTTTCCGTTCATTGATTCACTCTTGATAACAATGTTCTTATTGAATCCTATCCTTATTTTTTCTTGGTTAAGGACTTGAGAACAAGGAGAGTCATTCTTAGAGGACGGTGCATGGGAGGCCTCTACCCACTCAAATCATCATCATCATCATCTTCATGGTACAACAAACAAGCAAATATTGTCACCAAGCTATCTACATCAAGGCGGCATAGTCGTTTAGGTCATCCATCTTCAGTCATAGTTAGATATGTTCTTAGCAAAAATAAACTCTCTTATAAGCCTAGTGTTGAGTCAGTTTGTGATCCGTGTCAACAAGCAAAAAGTCATCAGTCACCTTACCCAATTTCTACTAGTGTGTCTGCTGCCCCTTTACAACTTATCTTTTCAGATGTATGGGGGCCAACTCCTACTTCAGTTGGTAGATTTTTCCTATTATGTAAGTTTTATTGATGACTATAGTAAATTTACTTGGATTTACCTATTGAAATTACGATCTGATGTATTCCAAGTTTTCCTCAATTTCCAAAATCTTGTTGAACGCAAACTGAACTCTAAAATCATTGATATGCAAAGTGACTGGGGTGGTGAGTATGAAAAACTAAATTCTTTCTTTCATAATCTTGGCATATCACACCATGTCTCTTGTCCTCATGCTCACCAACAAAATGGATCCACTGAAAGAAAGCACCGTCACATAGTTGATATGGGGCTTGCCTTGCTAGCAAATGCTTCACTAGTGCAGAACCGGCCTTTAGTGCCGGTTCGTGACGGCCTTTAGTGCCGGTTCGCCAACCGGCACTAAAGAGTGGGGACTAAATGCCCCCCCCCCTAGTACCGGTTCGTCACGAACTGGCGCTAAAGTGCAAACACGTGGCACGAGCTAGGCCCGGGTGCGCGTGGGGCTTTAGTACGGGTTGCTAACACCAACCGGTACTAAATTTTTTTCCCCCTTTAATTTTGTGTTTTCAGTTTAATTTAGTGATTGTTTTACATTATAATGAGTTGTTAAATCCATATCCATATTATACTTGATCATCTAATTAGGTGATCAAGTATAATATATATGGATATGGCATATATATACTCAAGCTAGCTAGCTAAAAATCATCATAGTCGTCATTATCACTATTTAATCATCATAGTCATTACCGCTATCTAATCACCACCAACACTAGCTTAAAGAAGAAACATTCACTTGTACCAGAAGAAAAAATATCATCGAGTTCAACATGATTGTCATGATATTATAAGCATTCATATATAACACCACAAAAGCAAATCACTCTTGGAGATTATAAGTTCAGAACAAAGAACACGGACATGAAAGGACAAGTACTAAGAGCATGAACTAGCTAAATCACTCCTGCTGCTCTCTCTCTCAGATAAAATAGCATAAAACATGTATAGCTCTCCCGATTCATCATACTGGAGCATGCAGATGAACCTGTCTCCTAATCGTGGGTTGCGCTTCTCATTGCTGCCCCCTAGTACTTCTCTGCGATCGTTAACAATTTTCCTCCAATCTTTCACTATTAAGCATTCATCGCTTCTAGAAATCCTGAATGCACTCATGTGCAATGCAGGCTATCTTGGCCGTAAGCTAACAATTGACATGCGACCTTTAGTCTCGATCCCCTGAGGCACAACTGTCATCGGGAGTCCCTGTTGAAGAACATCGTATAGTACTTAATTAATTAATATACTTAGCAATGAAAGTTTAGCAAAAAAATTATGTATGCAAAAGATGCACTGAGGACAAATAGTACAAATCTTACCATTATTCCTAAATAGATGTGACCGTAGTTCAATACGATCACTATTGGTCGCACGTTTTGAGTACTAACATTTCTAAGTCCAGGAAGAAAATTTGTCTTGACAGTATAAAGATCCTCAATCCATGAAACATAATGACTTATCTCCTCGCAGTTTAGTTCAGCTCCGGGACAGTAGTAGGTCCTGTCTACCAAGCGCCGGACATGTTTGCTTGAATGGAAATAAGCTGTCAATAGAAATTGGTTGTCAATTATTTTTGAATAAGCAATACCAAAGACAAAAATATAGTTGAGAAGAACTCACATAATGGTAGAACTAGAGGCGTCTGTACATCGACCCATATGTCTCTATTACCTTCAATATCATCTTCCGGACGAATATCAAAGGTGATAACCATATCAGGCTCAAATGCATAAGCCTTGCATAGCGCTTGCCAAGTTGTGCATTCAAAATAGGTGTACGTCTTTGCATTGTATACTTTGACGTTAAAAGTATAACCATGCTCAGTTTTCAGGTAAACTCTCTTTACCTCCATAGTTTCCATATCATTGAAGCCTATATCCAAGACAAAAATTCTTGTATGGCAGGGGATGCGCTAGTAGAATAGTGAAACTTAAAAATTATAAGTCAGGCAAATAAAGCATATATAAGTCATGCTTAATTACGAAAACAGACTTGTCGTTGTGACTTACTGTATCGAATTCGAAGGTCTCATCCAGCTTGATGCTGAATCGCCTATCATCAACAAGGAAATTTCTGTCGCACAGCCCGCACTGGTCTTCACAGTATTCGCACATAATGAAATTTTTTTCATCGTCAGACGACATTTCTTATATATGTTCATATAGGCGAAACATTAAACACTTACTAATTCAATTAATTCAACTAATTCAATTAAGAATTTACTAAAAATAAATTAGTTCTATTAATTCAACTAGTTCAAATAATCTCATATAGCTAAATTTTCTTGCTAAAAATAAACTAGTTCTATTAATTCAACTAGTACAAATAATTATTTACTAAAAATAAACTAGTTCTATTAATTCAACTAGTTCAAATAATCTCATATACCTAAATTTACTTACTAAAAATAAACTAGTTCTGTTAATTCAACTAGTTCAAATAATCTCATATACCTAAATTTTCTTACTAAAAATAAACTAGTTCTATTAATTCAACTAGTTCAACTAATCATTTACTAAAAATAAACTTATTATATTAATTCAACTAGTTCAAATAATCTCATATAGCTAAATTTTCTTACTAAAAAAACTAGTTCTAATTCATCTAACATTAACATTTTAACATTCTTATCTACGAAATTCATGTAACATTAATCTAAACAATAGAAAACAAATAAATAGAAAATAAGTAAAAAATATGTGTGTGTGTGTGTGTAGTACTGTGTGTGTACATGTGTGTGTAGTGTGTGTGTGTGTGTGTCGTATGTGTGTGTGTGGGTACGAGCGGGCCGGGGTGCGGCGGCGTATGGGCGGCGGCGTACGGTCGGCGGGTCGGGGTCGATCGAGACGGCGACGTAGTACGGGGCGGCGGCGCGAGACGGCGACGACGGGGACGGTGACGACGGGCGGCGGGGACGGCGACGACGGGCGGCGAGGACGGCGGGGGCGACGGCGCGGCGGCGGCGGCGCGATAGATGTCGCGTGAGAAGTGGAGAAGAAGTGATCGATGAAACTGAATTTTCGTAAGTGCCATATATATAGGAGGGGCCTTTAGTACCGGTTGGAGCCACCAACCGGTACTAAAGGCCAATTTTGGCCAGGCCAAGCGGCGGGAAACGAGGGCCTTTAGTACCGGTTGGTGGCTCCAACCGGTACTAAAGGACAACCATTAGTACCGGTTGGAGCCACCAACCAGTATTAAAGGCCGTGCGCTGCCACGCTGCGGTGCGCTATTTTTAGTCCCACCTCACCGAGCGAAGGGCAGCCGCACTGATTTATAAACCCAGGTGTGGCTGCCCTTTCGAACTCCTCTATATAGCAGGCTTCTGCGCCTAACTCCGACGCGCTGCCCTGTGAGCCTGCTGGTCCTTATGGGCCTGAATTTGCACACCCTAGGTCTGGCAGGCCCACCGGGCAGCCCCCAACAATTTTTTTTTAATTTTTTTTCTTTTCTGCATTATATATTTTCTTGTATTTATTTTTGAGTAATTTTTTTATATAGTTTTTTCTTTTCTGCTTTATTTGTTTTCTTCTATTTATTTCTGAGTAGTTTTTCTTGCTGTATTTAGTTTCTTTGTTAATATTTTTGCTTTATATAATTTTTTCTTTTCTGCATTATTTATTTTCTTGTATTTATTTTTGAGTAAAGTTTTTATATAGTTTTTTCTTTTCTACTTTATTTGTTTTCTTCTATTTATTTCTGAGTAGTTTTTTTTGCTGCATTTAGTTTCTTTGTGAATATTTTTACTTTATATAATTTTTTTCTTTTCTGCATTATTTGTTTTCTTGTATTTATTTTTGAGTAATTTTTTATATAGTTTTTTATTTTCTGCTTTATTTGTTTTTTTCTATTTATTTTTGAGTAATTTTTTTATATAGTTTTTTTTGCCGTGACGCTCTCTACTCTTTCGCACATGCTATGCGGGTGAAATGATGATACCTTCAACATTTTCAGAGTTTGTTTTGTAGTGATTTTCATTTTCACGGTCATTTAGCTCTGATCTAAACAAATCGGTGACTGAAAAACAGCAAATGATGTCAGAACATGTTGGAAGACCAAACGCTACTGAACACAGAAAAAATACATTGATCAGTACTGCCTTTCAGCCAGAACGCGCTACTGCTACAGAGAAGTACATAAAAAATACATTGATCATCCGAAACCGGCCCTGATACTTCGAAAGAGATTGTCCACAAGAAGTCCGGAGTTCTAATAAGTTATTAAAAAAAAGGCGCAATGCTCGTTAATTAGTTTCAAGCCTTTCGTAATAGGGTAGACTACACTGCACATAGCTCCGTGCAATCTATTCTATTCCGAAAGGCTTGAAGCTAAGCAACCTGCAGGTGAGCATTGGCCTCTCCTTCATTGTCTTTGCACTCACGGCTTATAAACCGCTCCTACTGCCTCTCTCCTAGCGAGGTGGGACTAAAAATCAGCTTAATAAGAAACTCTAGTACCGATTCATGCCATGAACCGGTACTAAAGGTGTTCGTGGGGCCCACAGCCTGACACAGCATCATTAGTACCGGTTTGTGGCATGAACCGGTACTAATTGTTGCCCACGAACCGGTACTAATGATGTCCGCCCGCCTGGCCGTTGGAACCGGCACTAATGGACACATTAGTGTCGGCTCAAATTCAAACCGACACTAATGTGCTTCACATTTGACCATTTTTCTACTAGTGCTTCCATGCCAATTAAATTTTGGGATGAAGCATTCTTAACTTCTACATATCTCATCAACTTGCTTCCAAGTAAAGTCATCAAATTTGAAACACCCATTACACGACTTCTTGGTGTCACACCCAACTATACATCTCTTCGTATTTTTGGTTGCACCTGTTGGCCCAATCTTACCCCCTACAACACACGCAAGCTCGCTTTTCGCTCAAAACGGTGTCTTTTTAGGCTATAGCCCCATGCATAAAGGGGTCAAGTGCCTTGATGTTCCTACTGGCCGGGTCTATGTATCCAGAGATGTTGTATTTGATGAGTCTGTGTTTCGCTTTGCATCCCTTGATCCTAATGCTGGTGCACTTCTCCACAAGGAAATTCTTCTTCTTCCTTCACATCTTCGGTCCTTTGATCATGGGGGCGACAACAATTGTACTAACCAATGTGATGATATTTCTGCTGGTACTGGTCTTTCTCTTATGCCTGTGCAGGTCCCTGGAGAAAATGGTGCTCAAAATGACCAAAATTTCGAAAATATGGCTGCTTTTGACCCTATATTGCATGTTGAGGAAGAAGACAAACCTGGCACAGATGACGAAGGAGATCCGGCGGCGCCTGCCACCCCTGCATGCGCACAGACCTCAGATCGCGCTCCTGATGGCTCCAGTCCTGGATCCAGGGAGGGCCACTCCCGTGCAGCCGCGTCAGCTTCAGGCGGGACCAATGGCGGGGCCAAATCCCCCTCGCACCACGCGCCAGCGTCAGGCGGGACCAGCGGCGGGACCAGATCCCTCTCGCACTACGCGCGCGTCCATTCACGGTCGGGTAGCGGATCCTCTGCGCCGGGTCGGACAGGCGACGCCCATGTGCCTGCGGGAGGGCAGCCACACCAGAAGGCACATGATACCCTGCGTGTATGACGACAAATCAGTCCACTGCATCAGCAGATTCTCCTGGATCCTCTGTGGCGAGTATACCAGCGGTGCAACCAGAGGTTTCTTCACGTGTTATGACCTGGCTACAGAAAGGTATACGAAATCCTAAAATTAGGAAAGATGGAACTATACCATATGGAATGTTGTGTATTTCAGGAGAACCAACATCGTTGAACAGTGCACTTGATGATCCTAAATGGAAGGAGGCAATGGATGAGGAGTATTCTGCACTCATGAGGAATAAAACTTGGCATCTTGTACCAAATTAGAGAGGTAAAAATATTATTGATTGCAAATGGGTGTATAGAATTAAGAAGAAAGCAGATGGCTCCATTGACAGATATAAGGCACGTCTAGTTGCAAAGGGCTTTAAGCAACGTTATGGCATTGACTATGAGGACACCTTTAGTCCCGTTGTGAAAGCTGCAACTATCAGACTTGTGCTAGCTATTGTTGTATCCAGAGGATGGAGTCTAAGGCAACTAGATGTACAGAATGCGTTCCTGCATGGTGTTCTGGAAGAGGGAGTGTTATGAGACAACCACCTAGGTATGAGAGTAAGAAATTGTCACAGTATGTCTGCAAGCTTGATAAAGCACTCTATGGTTCAAAGCAAGCACCCAGAGCATGGTATTCCAGATTGAGCTCACAGTTAAAATATCTTGGCTTTCTTGCCTCCAAGACTGACACATCCTTGTTTATTTATAACAAGGCAGGAGTAGTCATTTTTGTGCTTATATATGTTGACGATATCATAGTTGCAAGTTCTTCACAAAATGCTAATAATGCTCTTTTGCATGATTTGAGCTCAGAGTTTGCCTTAAAGGACCTAGGTGATTTGCATTTCTTCCTAGGTATTGAAGTCAAGAAAACTCAAGATGGCATTGTGTTAAATCGGGAAAATATATTCTTGAGCTTTTGTCTCGCATGGGGATGAAAAACTGTAAGCCAATGCCTACACCTTTATCCTCCTCAGAAAGTCTCTCAGCATATGAGGGTGAGCCACTTCAAGAGGAGGAGAGTACAAGGTATAGGAGTACTGTGGGAGCACTACAATATTTAACCCTCACACGTCCAGATAACTCATTTGCTGTCAACAAGGTTTGTCAATATCTTCATGCACCCACTTCTGCGCATTGGTCAACTGTAAGAGGATTGTGAGATATGTGAAACATACTATGGGAATAGGACTTCATTTCAAACGGTCTAATTCCTCTCTTGTGAGTGCATTCTATGATGCTGACTGGGCAGGATGTAGTGATGACAGAAGATCAACTGGAGGTTTTGCAGTGTTCTTTGGATCCAATCTTATCTCCTGGAGTGCTAGAAAGCAAGCTACTGTATCACAGTCAAGTACAGAAGCTGAATATAAATCTTTGGCTAATGCAACTGCTGAAATCATTTGGGTTGAATCACTTCTTGAGGAATTGGGGATCAAGAAGAATCGTATCTCATGTTTATGGTGTGATAATTTGGGAGCAACATATCTGTGTGCAAATCCAGTGTTCCATGCCAGGACAAAGCACATAGAAATTGATTTTCACTTTGTGCGAGAAAGGATTGCAGCAAAGAAACTTGAAATTCGATTTATTCCTTCTAAGGATCAAGTGGCCGACGGTATTACAAAAGCACTACCAGCAAGACCATTTGAAGAATTCAAGAGTAATCTTAACTTAGGTTGGTTGAGATTAAGGAAGGGTGTTAGAATATAGATGTTGTAATCTCAATCTCCTTCCTTCTCTTGTATTCTACTCAAACTCCTCTTGTATAACCTTGTACGTCAAGGCAAGGGCTGCGGCCAGGTATCAATATAAACACCACGCGGCTCCCTCGATGGAGTAGGAACGCTTGATATCTTTCACTTTAAACTATCAAGTCTAGTTTAATTAGATCGTGTGACGGAGTTATGACAAAGTTTTGGCATCATGCATATGCACACGATACATGGACCGGCCGGACCGGGCGTGTCCTACAGGGCATCATCATGCATGCGCTAATGACCTAAGGGCATATCCAACGACCAACGTGGTGCCTCAAAACGCCCGTAAATTTCCGCCCAAGCAGTCCGGGCACTTTTCGTTATACCACGGGTTACCTCAAACACCTGCTGACCAATCTGCTTGCCTGAATTTCACTAAACCGGAAGAAAACTTGGGAGAGCTTTGCGGGAGTCCAGACACCATGCGAGGCTCCATTCGCTCATTGTCAGTTGGATCACATGTCCTCACAACCCCTGTGTTTTGTCCTCTTGGTCTATATGGCACATCCTTGTTGTCCTAATTTGATGCACATGATTGGATGACCGGCTCCCGTATCTATGTTCACGGACACGTCCGAACACGTTCACGGACAGATAATGATTCCAATTTTAAGAGACGTTGGTTGGAGATGCCCAAACTCATGCATGGCAAAGCCACGCGCACAAATAAAAAGCCGAGGCCAAGGATTCTCCCTCCACTGTGATCCCCTGGCCTGCAGCAGCTTTGCTGTGTGATCTCCTCCAAGAGGTCGGCTCCCTAATCATCACGTCGGCCAGCACCCGGCCACTGTGCACGTAACTGCTCCCGCATGCACCGTCGGCCGCCACTACGTTGCCGTCGGGGATCGGGCGTCTAATGATGTTTATTAGCAGCACCTAACACCCCACCACACTCGTATAAGGACAGAAGAATAGTACGTACTAGGAATTCTAGGTAGCAGCAGCTAGTGGGTGAATGATTGAGCTATGCTTGAGCTGAGTAGATAATGAGAGACTTCTTCAGCACTGGCACAGATCAAATATGCACTTTTTTTTTCTTTAATAAAATCTTTTTTTCTGTAATGACACCTTCTTTTTTTGCAGGCACTGTATGACACCTTTTGTTTAGACGTATTGACTCTATGCATCTTGCTATGTACTCCCTCCATTTCATAATTCTCGTTGTGGTTTTAGTTCAGGAGTACTAGAATCTGCGCATTCAATCGGTGCGATTGTATTAGCTTGATATATGAAAATTTCCTTATAAACAAAAAAGGCAAGTTTGGGCTAGGACGGTGTCAGCATCCGACAGCATTAAACCAGGTCATCGTCAAGTCTGCGTGTAGCGATGACACCGGCCGCGCCAGGCTCCACAAGTCACCATCGCCGGCCCCGGTGAAGGAGGGGGGGTGTAGCGTGCCACCGCCGGAGTAGGAGGTGGCGCCACCGAGCTTGTGTGCTATGTAGGACATGCCGTTCGTCGTCTCGGCCAGCGCAGGGTTAGAGAGGCCGTTGAGCTCGTACGCCGCCAGCCGGTCAAGAGCGTCCCAGTCGCGGTCGTACTCGTTCGGCGGCGGCAGGAGCCCGCCGGGGACGACGTGCTCGAGCGGCGGGAGCTTCATTAACTTGTCGTACAGGGTGCCGGTGCCGTTGTTGCACGCGCTGTTGATCAGGTGGTCCAGCGCTGACGATGATGGGTTGGTGGGCTTGGTCTCCTGCTTGCAGGATGTCGTGGATGAGCGGCCCATGTAGCCGAGGATGTGGTCGAGCGCGTCGTCGCTCTGCGGCAGGTGCTGCTGCTGGTGCATGTGCGCCTTGGCCTTGTCGCTGGCGGCGGTCACCGCTGACGAGCAGTTGCTCTGGCTGTACTCCATGGCACCGGCGCCGCCGCCGTTCTGGTGCTGCACGACGATGTTCTTCTTCCTGAACACCCGACAGATGACCCACCCGTCCTCCTGTGCCGACGGCGACTGGTCTCCGGCCACGCCGCGAACCTGCGCATGCGTACCATACGGAGATGACACCGTCAATTCGTTTACAATTAGATCGATCGGTCGCTACAAAGAGCGAAAGTCAATCGACTAGGCAAGTGTGCCGCGACGTGCTTAATTACATGCGCTTACTTTTATCGTAATTAGAGTAGGCTAATTATGCACGGTGTTGAATTATCTCTGGAAGAAGGTACCCCTACTACCGAAGCCAGCTCAAAAGGTTTGTCGATGGATCTCAAATACATCCATGCATGCATGTACGCCCTTTATAAATAAAAACATGCATGCATGCACGTAGGGTTTGACCATAGAAAAGGCTCGGTAATGGAGGTTTGTTGGCAGTTTGTCATGTGCCGGTGTCTCCACGAGCAAAGGTCCAATATTCCACAAGTAGCAGAGTAGCAGACAGTATGCGATACTCCCAAAATATAATCGCAGTTGACTTTGCACGATCTTTGATTGTGTTCTTATTTTTTAAAATTTCATGATTTAAAAGGAAGACTAAATGGGAGTTAACTCTATAGTAGCTTTTTATAACTTCTCGCTGAGCCTACTATACCCAGTACCCACTACTTCGATCCACCCTTTCCGTGACGCCGACCCATCGAAAGGAAATCACAGCTCCCACTCGCAAATTAACCCATTACATCATGTCATGTGTGTTCCCATTCCCAACCACCACCCGGACATAATCTTCACTAGACTTTGTCGTCTACAGTCGCGTATGTGCCACGTGTAAATACACAGAAAGTATGTGTGTACAGTACGTACATTAATCGCACACATGCACCACTGGCGAGCTATCTTCATCCCTGTCGGGCGGCCGCCGTGAATGCAATTGCGACGTACTCTAAAGTATTGTACAGTCTGGAGTTGTAGTATAGCACGTACCGGGAATGAGTTACTGGAGTTGTAGGTGGCGTCGCCGGCCGTGGGGTTGACAGGGACGGCGTCGTCGAGGCGGTACTCGTGCATGATCCAGTCAGACTTGTGGCCACGCGGGGCACGACCCTTGTAGAAGACGAGCGTCTTGCGCATGCCAATGCGGCCGGAGCCGGCCGCGGAGTAGATGGCCTTGTCCCGGCCGGTGGCCTTCCAGAACCCGGCGGCGGTGGCGCGGTTGGTGCGCGTCCCCGTGGGGTACTTCTTGTCCTTGTGGCTGAACAGGTACCAGTCGTTCTGCGGGCCCGTTCCGATCCGGCAGCGCTCTGCATGCGGTTTTCCATGGCAAATTAGTTCTCCATCCATACAGGAGTAGTACCAACATGCAAGCTGGCATTGTGCAACGGGAGTGTAGACGATGAACGAAGGAAACTCATGCACTGACCTTGGATATCCCATGGCTCGAGCTTGTTGAGATCGATGTCGGGGATGACGTCGAGGTCGATGCGCTGCGAGGCCACCTTCTTGGCGAGGTAGTAGGTGAGCAGCTCCTCCTCCGTGGGGTGGAATCGGAACCCCGGCGGCACCACCGACTGCCCGTTCACTGAGATGCACATGGTTGATGGGTGAGTCTCTGCCTAGCTATAGCCTACAACTAGCAACAATCTAGGTGATGGTGTCGAGTCGAGGGGAATGAAGTTGTTGCCGGTGATGGGGTGCAAGGAAACAATGGCAACGGACGGGGGATGGTTATATATAGCTACTGCCAAGCTAGCTAGCATTGTAATGGGATTAGTTACGTTGGTTCGAGAGAAGTGCCACCAACCTTGAGAGGGAAACGCCAAGGCCCCCGCCGGCATGGAGAGAGAGAGAGAGAAAGAGAGAGAGAGAGGGGAGGGGGGAGAGAGAGGAGGAGGGGGAGGAAGAGAGGTCCGAGAAAGGACACGCGACCTTAAAAATCTCCACGAAAACCACACCCCAAACCGAACTGATTCCCTTTGCGTCGCCGCTCTCCCGGCCGGGTAAAATCATCAGGCACCACAGCATGGCCAGCATAATTAACCACCACGGCAACAGAACAGCACCAACAGCGCACCTTCGATCAGCAACAGGAACGGTCGATCAATATGTGTGTGCCAGCCGTCTCTCTCTTTCCGTTCATGTTCACGGTTGACGTTGTCATAAATTATAAGAGGAAATTAAGCAGCAGAAAGTAAAAGATGTGCGTGCACCAGCCGTTTCTCTCTTTTCTTTCATGCTCATGCGTGATGTTGTGATAAATTAAGAGGAAATTAAGCCTCGCAAGGTACTACTACTAGATCGTGAACTTTGCCATCCGACGATCCATCGAGGTTAGCAATTGGAGGGAAGAAAGCCCAGCGCAATTAGTGGAACAGCTTTCTTGACTTCTCTGGTAAACCGATAAAGAAACGTGTGCATATGCATGGATATTGATTCTGCAGCTCGGTTGTAGGGTTCGGCCCTGCTGTGCATATCGGTCTCCTGCTTTTCCCCCTACAGGAGCTAAAAGCCAGGATGGAGACCAGAAACTGATAGAAATAATTGCCTTTGAAAATTATGGATAGCATAAGTCGACACAGGAGAACAATGGATGTTGACTTTGATATTTCAAGATATACTACAACTGTGCTAGTAGTACCTACTTCACTGACCAAAGTAAATTCAGAAAAATGTAAAAAAAAACAAAAAAGTCTGAAATTTTTTGTAGATGTTTGTGTTAGTGTCGCAAGCATGATATAGACAAAATTTCATGCGAAACGGAGCAGCAGTGTTTCGTCAGTGAGAAAACCAAAATTGGGGTGACATTTGTTTTTTTTTTGCACAGGCCAAAATGCTTGACATTTTTGTCTCAAAATTTCTAGGTAGCATTTGGATGTGACTAAGATCGCATAAAAAAATCTTGATTTTTTTTACATTTAAAAATTATTTTTGGGAGCTAAATTTCCGGTTTTGTACCATATATATATTCCACTTGGAACCACATTTGAGCAATTGATGAGGTGTCCCTAACAAAATTGCTAGCACACCTCGCAAAAAGAAATTGCTTTTTTTAGGGTATCAAAAAGAAATTGCTAGTACAACTTGTCCAGGACACGACGCTCTGAACAGATGTGCAGGTGGAGGACATATAGTACTCCTATGCTTTTATATTCCTGAGCCTTCCATATCACGTGTTCCAAATAGCTAGGCTAGCTGCGCGCGCAGTGATTAACCGTTGCACATACACACGGCATGCACATACGCATGCACTGATGGGCGCACCTAACAGTGTAGCATGCACGGCACTGCAAGCTCCACTCGTTTCCGACTTCCTCCCACCCGTACGTCCACGTATGCACTGATGGGCGCACGTTGTTTTCGCGGCCGCATAGCCCCCAGGGATAAGCCGTCAAGGCCGAACTATATTGTTTATCTTTAGTGACAATAACACATTACAAGCCTTTCTGGTCTTTCTGCCACTCAGATAGATTACTTGAAAGGTTAAACCCAACCAACATACAAAAATATATCTTAGAGATCAATCATACAAATGTGGCTAGTGCAAGACTAATAGATCAGAGAGCATGTACATATACAAATCATGCAACGAAGAACCAAACCAAACTAATAAATAATCTATATATATTCTGGTCTTAAAGTGATAATTCATTACACTGAAAATTACATCTGATTGATCACAGTCATGTTAGACAGCTCATGAGATATTTGTATCGAAGAACGGGGGAGAGATGCCACAATGTTATTGCTTTTGACCCATAGTCCAAGGCTCGCTACCCGCACATGGTCATCGGTGCAGCAAAGTTCATGAGGCAGCGGTGCGAAAGTTCCGGCATATTCATGGTTTGGTTGGAGAGTGGGGTATATAAAGGGGTCAGGACGAAGAGGCACTAGGGGGAGGTGTCCTCCAATCGTGGATGTTTGTGTAGTCTTTGGATATATAGGGCCTCCATCATCTTAGGTTAATTATCTACTTCTACTTCTCTGTATCACATGTAATATTGTCTTTGGATAGGACCTCCTCTATCTTAGGTTATTTATCAGTAAATTACGAAAATCCACCACAATTGGGTCGAAGTTATCAATGCTTCAGGAAAAAAAACCCACCAGAAAACATGCATTTTGGTGGGTGTTCGATGACTTCTGCACTATTGTGGTGGTTTTTTGCAATTTACTCGTTATTTATGTACTTTTACTTTTTTTGTATGACACCTTTTGTTTAGACGTATTTACTCTACGCATCTTGGTATGTATTCCCTCCATTTCATAATTTTTGTTGTGATTTTAGTTCAGAAGTACTAGAATCTGCACATTCAATTGGTGCGATTGTATTAGCTTGATATATGAAAATTTCCTTATAAACAAAAAAGGCAATTTTGGGCTAGGACAGTGTCAGCATCCGACAGCCTTAAACCAGGTCATCGTCAAGTCTGCGTGTAGCGATGACACTGGCCGCGCCAGGCTCCACAGGTCGCCGTCGCCGGCCACGGTGACGGAGGGAGTGTGTAGCGTGCCACCGGCGGAGTAGGATGTGACGCCACCGAGCTCGTCGGCGATGTAGGACATGTCTGTCGTTGTCTCGGCCAACGCGGGGTTAGAGAGGCCGTTGAGCTCGTAGGCGGCGAGCCGGTCAAGAGCGTCCCAGTCGCGGCCGTACTCGTTCGGCGGCGGCAGGAGCCCGCCGGGGACGACGTGCTCGAGCGGCGGGAGCTTCATGAACTTGTCGTACAGGGTGCTGGTGCCGTTGCGGCACGCGCTGTTGATCAGGTGGTCCAGCGCTGACGATGACGGGTTGGGGGGCTTGGTCTCCTGCCTGCACGATGCCGTGGATGAGCGGCCCATGTAGTTGAGGATGTGGTCAAGCGCGTCGTCGCTGTGCGGCAGGTGCTGCTGCATCTGCGCCTTGGCGTTGGCGCTGGCGGGGGTCACGGTCGACGAGCAGTTGCTCTGGCTATGCTTCATGGCACCGGCGCCGACCAGCTTGTTGGACGCTGCGCCACGACCGCCGCCGCTCTGGCCAGCTTGGTGTTGCACGACGATGTTCTTCTTCTTGAACACCCTACAGATGACCCACCCATCCTCCTGTGTCGACGATGACTGGCCCCCGGCCATGTCGTGAACCTGCGCATATCAAGCTTGATTACATGGAAGTGAATCCTCTAACATTAAGGAGGGAAGTCACCTAAGCTACAGTGCAATCTTGTGCGAAACAAAGAAGGAAAGTCAGGGACATTGTAGCAAATATTGTATTTAGCTGCTGTAATAGGTTATGTGTGTGGTTACTGTTCATGTAAATAAATTTAAAATTAATTTTAGTGCATCATACTTTTGTTTGTATGTAATTTTTATAAATGTATACAATAGATTTGTAATTTGCAAATTAAATCAAGCCATTTTAGCCTTAATCATATGGATGCGAAGGAGGAAAGTTAGGAAATTGTAGCTTAGGTGACTTCTCTTCTTCATGTTAGAGGATCCACTTCCTAATTAAATGCGGTTATTTTTTACAATTTTGTGAAGTCTGGTTATGTCTCAGTCGGTACTATATTCGTTTGATCTTACGTGAAGATCCGTGCAAAATTTTCTTTTTAGCTTTTTCCTTTTTCTTTTCATATACTATGTCATTTGACTAAGACTTAGTTAAATCTTAATCGACTGTGACCCAGCCACACACTATTTTTATTGTAATTAGAGTAGCTAAGCTAATTATGCATGGTGTTGAATTTGCGATGGAAGGTACTCCTACTACCGAAGCCAGCTCAAAAGGCTCAAAAGGTCTTTGTCGATGGATCTCAAATATATCCATGCATGCAGTCATCATAGAAAAGGCTCGCTCGGTAATGGAGGTTTGTTGGCAGTTTGTCATATGCCGGTGTCTCCGCGTGCAAATGTCCACTATTCGACCAGTAGCAGACATATATGATCGTAGCCGATTGTGTTCTTATTTTATAAAATAATGATTTAAAAGGAACACTAAATCGGACTTATAGCTTTATAATTTTTCATAACTTCTGGTCGAGCTGCCACCGCTATTTAAATTTTAATTTAACAAATATCGATTATGTCTGGTCGCAAGTATGTGCGTACAGTACGTACATTGACCGCACACATGCACCACTCGCGAGCTATTTCCATCCCTGTCGGCCACCGTGCATGCATTCGCAACATACTACTTCCTCCGTTCCTAAATGTAAGTCTTTGGAGAGAATTTATTATGGACTACATACGGAGCAAAATGAATGAATCTACACTCTAAAATGCATCTATATACATTCGTGTGTGGTTTATAGTGAAATCTCTACAAAGACTTATATTTAAGAACGGAGGGAGTACAGTAGAATAGTGTGAACTGGAAGTAGGTGGTACAATAGACGTACCGGGGATGAGATGCCGGAGTAGTAGGAACTTGCGTCGCCGGCAGCAAAGACGGGGTTGGTCGGAGGGGCGACGGCGTCGTCAAGGCGGTACTCATGCATGATCCAGTCCGACTTGTGGCCGTGTGGGGCACGGCCCTTGTAGTACACGAGCGTCTTGCGCATGCCGATGCGTCCGGAGCCGGCGGCGGAGTAGATGGCCTTGTCCCGGCCGGTGGCCTTCCAGAACCCGGCGGTGGTGGCGCGGTTGGTGCGCGTCCCCGTGGGGTACTTCTTGTCCTTGTGGCTGAACAGGTACCAGTCGTTCTGCGGGCCAGTTCCGATCCGGCAGCGCTCTGCATGCGTTTTTCCATGGCAGATTAGTTTACCATCCTTGAGTACTGAGCGCTACTCCGATCACATGCGTGCATTGTGCACTACTACTAGTCTATTTCTCGCAAGGGAAAAGGGAAGGAACTCACAAACCTTGGATGTCCCATGGCTCGAGCTTGTTGAGGTCGACGTCGGGGATGACGTCGAGGTCGATGCGCTGCGAGGCCACCTTCTTGGCGAGGTAGTAGGTGAGCAGCTCCTCCTCCGTGGGGTGGAACCGGAACCCCGGCGGCACCACCGACTGCCCGTTCACGGAGATGCTCATGGTCGATGGGTGAATCTCACACACACACACACACACACACACACACACACACACACACACACACACACACACACACACACAGCGATCACAGTAGGATAGATAAAGAAGACACTACTGTAGTTGGAGTGAAATGCTCCACCTCGCTATAGCCTACAACTAGCAAGTAGCAACAATTGATGAAACGATCTAGGGGAGGGAGCAGGAGGGGAATGAATATGTTGCCGGTGATGCGGTGCAAGGAAACAATGGCAACGGACGGGAGGTGGTTATATATAGCAGCTGCCAAGCTAGCTAGCCTTGTAGTGGGATTAGTTACGTTCGTTCTCGAGAGGAGAAGTGCCACCAACCTATAAGAGAGAGAGAGAGAGAGAGAGAGAGGGGGGGGGGGGGGGGGGAAGGAAAGGACACGTGACCTTAAAAATCTCCACGAAAACCATGCCCCAAACCGATCTGCGTCACCGTCACCGCCATCGCCGGGTAAATCATGAGGCACCACAGCATGGCCAGCATAACAACCACGGCAACAGAACAGCACCAATATGTTTGTGCCAGCCGTTTCGCTCTTTTCGTTCATGTTCACGGTTGACGCTGTCCTAAATTATAAGAGGAAATTAAGCAGCAGAAAGTAGAAGATGTGTGCGTGCCCGCCGTTTCTCTTTTTTATTTCATGTTCATGTGTGACGTTGTCATAGATTATAAGAGGAAATCAAGTTCCACAAGCTAATAAAAGTTGCATTGCTCACCTTTAGTTGGAGGATAGGAGCAGTAGTAGATCGCCAACTTTGCCAGCCGAAGATCCATCGAGGTTAGCTATTGGAGGCAAGAAAGCCCGGAGCAATTAATGGAATAGCTTTCTGGACTTCTCTGGTAAAGAAAGGTGTGCATGTGCATGGATATTTGATTCTGCAGCTCAGTTGTAGAAATATCCACGCGAGAGAGAGAGAGAGAGAAGGAAGGGGCCAACATCGGGAGCCCTGACACGCGACCTTAGAAATATCCACGAAAAACTACACCCCAAACTGAACTGATCCCCTCTGCGTCACAGCTCTCCCGACCAGCATAACCACCGATGCAACAGCAGTAACAGCATTAGCAATGGGAGGAGGGAACGGTGTCGATCGATCGACGATGCGTGTGTGCCAGCCGTTTCTATCTTTTCGTTCATCTTCATGGGTGACGTTTTTATAAATTAAAAGGAAATTAAGCTGCAGAAAGTAAAATATGTGCGTGTGGCAGCCGTTTCTCCCTTTTTGTTCATGTTCAAGCGTGATGTAGTGATAAATTAAGGGGTTGTAGGGTTCGGCCCTGCTGTGCATATCTGTCTCCTGCTTTCCCCCCTACATGAGCTAAAAGCCAGGATGGAGACTAGAAACTGATAGAAATAATTGCCTTTGAAAATTATTGATAGCATAAGTCGTCACAGGAGAACAATGGATGTTGACTTCGATATTTCAAGATATACTAGTACAACTGTACTAAGAGTACCCAATTGACTGATCAAAGTTGCGGATGGAGTTGTAGTTTATTGATTGTTAATTTGAAGATATGCACATGTGCACCTTTTTGGTAACCGTGTCTACTTATGAAATATGATTTCTATCTGGATAGGGAAGATAGGCGGGACTTTGGTCGATCATAGACTTCATTTAGTCTCCTCGCAAAAAAAAATGATATGGTGAGTTGACGATCTGTTTGCATATCCTTATAGCGCCGACATAATTGCACGGTAAGCTTTTCGACGATTCATGAAACGAGTGGTCGTCGGATCTTACAAATGTATGAGCAAGGGGTGCTCCATGCGTCGTCCATGGGTAGTTTCCTCGGAGCATCTCGAACAACTTTCATATTTAAAAAAATCATGTATAGGGGAGATCATGTTTTTTACACTGTCATTGTGTTAGAAAGCGTCTTGTATTTTGATACGGAGGGAGTACAATAGTTGTACACCACTCAGCATCAAAATAATTGCCTTTATTCGTTGTCGAAATGTATATTTCATAATGTGGTGAGACTTATATTCCAATTCTTGCGATAATGTGAAGCACATTTTCTTTTGGGAGCGGCATTTTGGCTCCCGGGAGTATATGCTCCCGAATGAACACTAAATTAAAAAATACAAAAGAATAAAAAAATCTATTTTTTTTCTAGATGATCGTGTTAGTGTCACAAGCATGCTTGACAAATTTCATGTAAAACGGGGAAGCAGTGTTTCATCTCTGAAAAAAGCAAAATTGGGTGACATTTGGCTTTCAATTTGTTTTTATTTTTTACATAGGGCGAAATGCTTAACATTTTTGTCTCAAATTTTGCAGGTAGCATTTGGATGTGACTAAGATCACATACAAATTTGTCTTGATTTTTTTTACATTGGCAAAAAAAAATTCGGAGCCAAATTGAATTTACGGTTTTGTACCATATAATTTACGCCTCCACGTGCCCCTGCCATCCACCGTCAGATGCCTACCTCGGCACCACCCTGCCTCACCGCCGGGTCAGCCGCCTTGGCCCGACAACCTACGCCGTCGTCCACTATTGGACCACCATGGCACCTGCCGCTAGCGACCACCGGGCTGCCATTGTGGACCCTCAACCGGCCGCATGCGCCTCCCCAGCTCCGCGTTCGCCCGTGGCCGCTCCGCCGCGCGTCCCCACTGCCTGATGATGCATGTCGCACCTCCTCTGCGATCGACGTTGCCTCCTCCATCGCTCACCACCGCATCGGCCCACGCCTCGTTGGCTCCCTAGTCAGCACCGTCAGGGGAGAGATGCAAGCAAGAGAGGGGGGGAGGGGGGAGGAAAAAACTTTTATTTCAGTTTTTGCGATGATGTGGACCACGTTTTGCACCATATATTTCACTTGGAACGAGATTTGACCAAGTGATGAGGTGTACCTAACAAAATTGCTAGCAGAACTTGTCCAGGACACGACGCTTTGAACAGATGTGCAGGTGGGGGATATAGTAAGTACTCCTATACCTTTTATATTCCTGCGCTTTTTATATATATCACGTGTTCCAAATAGCTAGGCTAGCTGTGCGCACGGTGATTAACCCGTTGCACGTACCCGCTTGCTTGGACTTGGAGGTGTGGTACGCGTAGCGCATCAATTCGCGCGCGACTCCTGTGTCTCCCCGCTCGTCACCTTTGCCGACCGATCACGTGGTTCCGCTAACACAACACGTACCCCCTCAAAAAAAAAACACAACACGTACGTACGTACTGCAGCGATTCGGCATCATAGCTTCTTGCTTTCTGGAGAGGCCTTTCCTGCAGGGCCATGCACGTACGCATCCTACCGCTCTCTTAGCTAGCTAATGTGCATGATGATGCATGCACCTAGCTAATTAATCAGGCTGTCATGGACTCATGGCTGTACGGCCGATGGTAATCGCGAGTTGTACGTGTGTCGAGCCGTTAATGGCCACTCCGGCCTTGATGTGTCCCGCCGCTGGCCTCCAAACTACTTATTCAAAAAATATTAGTGTTACTAAATAATTATTCAAGAATATTAGTGTTATTAAATAATTATTTTATTTTTTCAATTTTGATCAAATCTGGTCAAATTGTGGTCAAACAATGATCAAACTACTTATTCAAGAAATATTAGTGTTACTAAATAATTACTGCTTTTTAGACTAATAGTTTTAAACTCAAACAGTGAAACGTGTGACTTCATGCTCAAGCTAAAGTCCTAAGGGTTAATAGGATTGACATCTTAGTATTGTCAGGAAAACAACAAGTACAGACTTGGGAAGTTAAGCATGCTCAGGCTGGAGTAGTGATAGAATGAGTGACTAGTCGTGAAGTTAGATGATTTGAAATGATGAGGGGTGATTAGAGATTAGAGGTTAAATTGTAAAATAATTCAAAAGTTTGAAAATTGGGAAAAATTATAAAAAAAATTCAAAAATAAAAATTCGTTAAATTTCCTTTAGTTTCGATTGGTGTTACCAACCGGGACTAAAGATGGAGCTCCAGACAGCGGCCACGTGGAGGGCCTTTAGTACCGGTTGGTGTAATAACCGGGACTAGGGCGGGGGGGGGGGGGGGGGGGGGCTTAGTCCCCGTTCTAGAATCGGGACTAAAGGCCCTTATGTACCGGGACAAATAGCCCTTTTTTTACTAGTGATGGCCTATTTGAAGACACGGTTTTCATTTTCGCACCATGCATGCATCTATATATCAAATCACTTCCGTTTTCGCTGCTTAAAAGGGAAATATATATCATCGAAGGGCTGTGTACTGTTTGTGTTACTTATTTGTCCCCTTTGAAAGTGAAAAGGTTAAGAGGAAAACAAAGAGGAAATGGTGTCAAAATTAGCATGGCAGAGGTGAGCCCAGCGAGGCCGCGTACGACGCATGCTATGCCACTTTATCTTGATCGCCGGACGCCGGCCGGCGGTGTTTGTCAGCACGTAGCACGCCCTACCGACCCACGGCGCACGGGGGAATATTTGTTCGCCCCTTTTTCTCCTTTGGCAACATCAACGACATAAGCGGATTTCGCTTTGTCTCCTCCGTCGCCGTCGTGGCCGTGGTGCGTGTCAAAGTGTCCATGGGCACACGTACACTCCGACCTTGTAGACGCCAGCGGCAACAACGGTCTAGCCAATTTCTTTCTGTTTGTTGGTGTTGGTTTCTTTTGTTGTCGCTAACTTGCTACACTTGAGCTTGGTCGCTAGGTAGCTTCCTGTGAAAATGTTCACTTACTCACTGAGAGTGAGGGAGCATGCATTGGCTCTGCTAGCTAGCTAATGCGGGCACCGTTAAAACTGAATTGTCACGCATGATCATCTCTCGCTCTCCACCTCGATCGGCTCTTTGGTTGTTTATTAGTGGAGGATGTGCATGCACACTTCTTCTAGAGCGCAATTATAGCCGGCAATCTCTCTCTAATGGGGTAATCATGTCATGCTAACTTTGTTTACCTCGCTAGTGATCTTCTCTGCGGGGTAATCATGCATGCGAATACTAACTAAGTGATCGGTCGATGGACGTAGCAACGACAAGATCACCTATTAAAGCAGGTCTGGTAATTGATGGATATGGATACGTACGCACGTAGTAGTAGTGTACTGATTTGGTAGGGAGAAAAATATTGAGATAACTGAGCATGTGGTAGCTACGTGCATGGTGTCAGCGCGTGTGCGGATTGGGGCCATGCAAAGCACAGCACAGGCATGATGACCGAATCAACGGGAGTGTTGTCGTTGGCCAGTGTGTGAGTGGGTGGGTGAGTGGGTCGGCTCGCCCATCGTCGATCTCCATGTCAAACCAGCCACCGTGGCTTTCCGACGCCAGCCAGCACCGCAGGACGGCGATTGAATTCCGTCGCTCCACGTACTGAGCACTCACTCCTTGCTGGACTGTCCCGGGCCAATTCGTCGCTTCCTCCCTCCCTTTTCCCGCGTATTTCTTGGTGGAGTTTGGAGTGTGGGGATGGATGCGATCTCATCATCCATACATCCATCCATCTGATTGATGTCTGTGGCGCTGGCGGTATGTGTTGCCATGCATATGCCCCAAGCTCGGCTACTACTGCCGTCGGCGACGTACATACTGTGACGGTCCTAAATTACTCTCTCACGATGTAGATGTATCAATTCATTACAGAACTGGGATACAATGGAGGATTCAGTAGCAGCAAGAAGGGGATCGGGAATGAGAGCCGGGGGTGGGAGAGAAACACGCCACAGGCGGCCGGTTCGAGAGGGTTAGTTCTTCCGTGCCTCCCTTCCTCTTCACTTGCTGTTATATAGCTAGGTCACTTGCTCCAAACCGGGCCAGCATAACGGTCATTGGGCTTCTTGGTGCGCCTGGGCCGTTCCTGGGCTGGGCCCTTGGTAGTTCTCGTGTCATTTCCTCCCCCTTTAAATTTGGCTTTACCCCAAGCCAACGCTCGCGGAAACCGGGTCTTGAGAGCGATGACATCCTCCCACGAAGCCAAGGACGCAGGAAAGCCAGACCAGTGCACCAACGCTTGCTCTACCTGACGCGTACCTTTTTGCACCACGCGACGCTGCAAAATCGCTTCAGGAACTTGATACGGCAGCAGCTCTTCATCCAAACGGGGCAGCTCCGGCATGATAGGGGTGGACGGAGGCACTGCCGCCCTCAACTGAGACACTGCACCACTGGGTGAATCTTCGCGTGCTCCGGCAAGGCCAGCTTGTAGGCCACCTCGCCGACTCGCTGCAGCACCTGAAACGGACCAAAGTAGCGAAAAGCAAGTTTGTGATTAGCTCGTGCGGCCACCGATGACTGGGCATACGGTTGTAGCTTTAGGTACACCCAATCGTCGATTGCAAAGCTTCGGTCAGAACGGTGGCGATCCGCTTTATCCTTCATCCACTGCCTCGCCCTGTTCAGGTGCTGTCGAAGGGATGCCATCATCAAGGCTCTTTCCTCAGTCCAAGCCGCCAAGTCTGTTACTTTAGCATCAGCCACATTAGATATGCCAAAGAAGCGCGGCTTGTGCCCATATAAGACCTCAAATGGAGTAGACTTGAGAGTGGAGTGGTAAGATGTATTGTACCAGAATTCGGCCAAGGATATCCAGTCCACCCACTTGCTTGGACAGTTGTGGACGAAGCACCTCAAATAGAGTTCCATGCACTGGTTTACTCGCTCCATGGTGCCATCAGTCTGAGGATGTCGAGCGGATGACATTTTCAGGGTGATGTGAGTTAACTTGCACAACTCCTGCCAGACTTTACTGGTGAATATACGATCGCGGTCTGAGACCATTGCATCCGGGGGACTGTGCAGCTTGAAAACGTTATCCATGTATGCTTTTGCCACTTGCATTGCTGAGAAGGGATGGCGTAGTGGAATGAAGTGTGCATAGCGCGTGAGCTTGTCCACCACAACCAGAATGGAGTTGTACCCTTTGGATGTGGGCAACCCTTCCACGAAGTCAAGTGTCACCATTTCCCAGGCTTGCGATGGAACTGGAAGTGGTTGAAGCAGCCCTGGGTATCGCACATGTTCTGGTTTCGCTTGCTTACACACTGCACACTGCGCCACATAAGCTTTCACTGTGCGCTTGAGCTGCGGCCACGCAAAGTGTTGTCTGACCCTGTTGTAAGTCCACCTATTGCGCCTGAATGCATCTCTTGAAGCACTCGCTGCTGTACTGTGCTGTTGTTCCCGATCCAGATTCGCCCCTTATAGCGGATCAGACCCTCTGACACTGTATAAAGTCCATCTGAAGCTTTCTGTCCTGGTGGACGAGCCAAAATCTTCACACACTGAGGGTCTTTGAGATATCCTTGCTTCACCTCCTCCAACCAACTAGGCACACAGACTGTCACAGCACAAGCTGATGCTTCAGGCCGACGTGATAAGGCATCGGCAGCCTGATTCAATGCCCCTTTTCGGTACTCGATGCAGTACTGCAATCCTAACATCTTCGTCATCGCCTTTTGTTGCCACGGCGTGGTCAGTCGTTGTTCGTCCAGACAGGCCAAGCTCCCGTGGTCCGTTCGTATCACGAACTCTGAAGTCATCAGATAAGAGCGCCAACGGTCTACCGCCATCAGTATGGCCATGGTTTCCTTCTCATAGGTTGAGAGTGCCCGTAGCCTTGGACCCAAAGTCTGACTAAGGAAGGCAATGGGGTGTTGGTCCTGCATTAATACGGCGCCAATTCCCCCATCCGATGCATCAGTTTCCACCACAAACGGCTTCGCAAAGTTGGGCAGAGCAAGAACATGTGCTGTGGTCAGTGCGGTCTTCAGAGCTTGAAAGGACTCCTCCTGTATAGGTGTCCATCGGAAGAGCACCCCTTTTTTGAGCAATTATATCATTGGCCGACTGATGATACCAAAGTGCCTCACAAACTTCCGGTAGTACCCTGCCAACCCTAAAAACTGAACAACCTCCTTCACATTCTTGGGGCTAGGCCACTGCTGCACTTTTTCGATGTTTGTTGGATCAGTTTGCACGCCTTCCTCGCTAATGACATGCCCAAGATATTTCAATTTCTGAGTAGCGAAGGTGCACTTGATCTGTTTTACTTTCAGCTGATTCTCTGCCAGGATCCTGAACACTTCTCGAAGCAGCTTCACATGGGCTTCCTGAAGGAAATATGCCCTAGAGGCAATAATAAAGTTATTATTTATTTCCTCATATCATGATAAATATTTATTATTCATGCTAGAATTGTATTAACCGGAAATATGATACATGTGTGAATACATGGACAAACATATAGTCACTAGTATGCCTCTACTTGACTAGCTCATTAATCAAAGATGGTTATGTTTCCTAACCATAGACATGTGTTGTCATTTGATTAATGGGATCACATCATTAGGAGAATGATGTGATTGACATGACCCATCCCGTTAGCTTAGCACTTGATCGTTTAGTATTCTGCTATTGCTTTCTTCATGACTTATACATGTCCCTGTAACTATGAGAATTATGCAACTCCCGTTTACCAGAGGAACACTTTGGGTACTACCAAACGTCACAACGTAACTGGGTGATTATAAAGGAGTACTACAGGTGTCTCCGAAGGTACATGTTGAGTTGGCGTATTTCGAGATTAGGTTTTTGTCACTCCGATTGTCGGAGAGGTATCTCTGGGCCCTCTCGGTAATACTCATCACTTAAGCCTTGCAAGCATTATAACTAATAAGTTAGTTATGAGATGACGTATTACAGAACGATTAAAGAGACTTGCCGGTAACGAGATTGAACTAGGTATTGGATACTGACGATCAAATCTCGGGCAAGTAACATACCGATGACAAAGGGAACAACGTATGTTGTTATGCGGTTTGACCGATAAAGATCTTCGTAGAATATGTAGGAACCAATATGGGCATCCAGGTCCCACTATTGGTTATTGACCGAGAATGGTTTTAGGTCATGTCTACATAATTCTCGAACCCGTAGGGTCCGCACGCTTAACGTTTCGATGACAGTTTTATTATGAGTTTATACGTTTTGATGTACCGAAGTTTGTTCGGAATCCCGGATGTGATCACGGACATGACGAGGAGTCTCGGAATGGTCGAGACATAAAGATTGATATACGGAAGCCTATGTTTGGATGTCGGAATGGTTCCGGGTGAAATCGGCATTTTACCGGAGTACCGGGAGGTTACCGGAACCCCCCGGGGGGTTAATGGGCCTACTTGGGCCACGAGGGAGAAGAGGGAAGGAGCCAGGAAGGGGCCGCGCGCCCCTCCCCCTCCTAGTCCGAATAGGACAAGGGAAGGGGGGCGGCGCCCCCCCTTTCCTTCCCCTCTTCCTCCTCTTTCCCCCCTTCTCCTACTCCTACTTGGAAAGAGGGAGTCCTACTCCCGGTGGGAGTAGGACTCCCCCCCTTGGCGCGTCCTCTAGGCCGGCCGCCCCCTCCCCACCTGGCTCCTTTATATACGGGGGCAGGGGGCACCCCAAAGACACACAAGTTGATCTACGGATCGTTCCTTAGCCGTGTGCGGTGCCCCCTTCCATCATATTCCACCTCAATCATATCGTCACGGAGTTTAGGCGAAGCTCTGCGCCGGTAGAACATCATCATCGTCACCACGTCGTCGTGCTGATGGAACTCATCTCCGGAGCCTTTGCTGGATCGGAGGGCCGGAGATCGTCATCGAGCTGAACGTGTGCTGAACTCGGAGGCCCCGTACGTTCGGTGCTTGGATCAGTCGGATCGTGAAGACGTACGACTACATCAACCGTGTTGTGCTAATGCTTCCGCTTACGGTCTACGAGGGTACGTGGACGAACACTCTCCCCGATCGTTGCTATATCATCACCATGATCTTGCGTGTGCGTAGGAATTTTTTTGAAATTACTACGTTCCCCAACAGTGGTATCAGAGCCTGGTTTTATGCGTTGATGTTATATGCATGAGTAGAACACAAGTGAGTTGTGGGCGATACAAGTCATACTGCTTAGCAGCATGTCATACTTTGGTTCGGCGGTATTGTGAGATGAAGCGGCCCGGACCGACATTACGCGTACGCTTACGCGAGACTGGTTTCACCGTTGTGAGCACTCGTGCTTAAAGGTGGCTGGCGGGTGTCTGTCTCTCTCACTTTAGCTGAATCGAGTGTGGCTACGCCCGGTCCTTGCGAAGGTTAAAACAGCACCAACTTGACGAACTATCGTTGTGGTTTTTGATGCGTAGGTAAGAATGGTCCTTGCTAAGCCCGTAGCAGCCACGTAAAATTTGCAACAACAAAGTAGAGGACGTCTAACTTGTTTTTGCAGGGCATGTTGTGATGTGATATGGTCAAGACATGATGCTATATTTTATTGTATGAGATGATCATGTTTTGTAACCGAAGTTATCGGCAACTGGCAGGAGCCATATGGTTGTCGCTTTATTGTATGAAATGCAAACGCCCTGTAATTGCTTTACTTTATCACTAAGCGGTAGCGATAGTCGTAGAAGCAATAGATGGCGTAACAACAACGATGCTACAATGGAGATCAAGGTGTCGCGCCGGTGACGATGGTGATCATGACGGTGCTTCGAAGATGGAGATCACAAGCACAAGATGATGATGGCCATATCATATCACTTATATTGATTGCATGTGATGTTTATCCTTTATGCATCTTATCTTGCTTTGATTGACGGTAGCATTTTAAGATGATCTCTCACTAATTATCAAGAAGTGTTCTCCCTGAGTATGCACCGTTGCGAAAGTTCTTCGTGCTGAGACACCACGTGATGATCGGGTGTGATAGGCTCTACGTTCAAATACAACGGGTGCAAAACAGTTGCACACTCGGAATAGTCAGGTTATACTTGACGAGCCTAGCATATACAGATATGCCCTCGGAACACGGAGACCGAAAGGTCGAGCGTGAATCATATAGTAGATATGATCAACATAGCGATGTTCACCATTGAAAATACTCCATCTCACGTGATGATCGGACATGGTTTGGTTAATTTGGATCACGTGATCACTTAGATGACTAGAGAGATGTCTGTCTAAGTGGGAGTTCTTAAGTAATATGATTAATTGAACTTAAATTTATCATGAACTTAGTACCTGATAATATCTTGCTTGTCTATGTTTGTTTGTAGATAGATGGCTCATGTTGTTGTTTCGTTGAATTTTAATGCGTTCCTTGAGAAAGCAAAGTTCAAAGATGATGGTAGCAATTACACGGACTGGGTCCGTAACCTGAGGATTATCCTCATTGCTGCACAGAAAAGTTACGTCCTGGAAGCACCACTGGGTGCCAGGCCTGCTGTTGATGCAACTGACGATGTTAAGAACGTCTGGCAGAGCAAAGCTGATGACTACTCTATAGTTCAGTGTGCCATGCTTTACAGCTTAGAACCAGGCCTTCAACGACGTTTTGAACGTCATGGAGCATATGAGATGTTCCAGGAGTTGAAGTTAATATTTTAAGAAAATGCCCGGATTGAGAGATACGAAGTCTCCAATAAGTTCTATAGCTGCAAGATGGAGGAGAATAGTTCTGTCAGTGAACACATACTCAAAATGTATGGGTATAATAATCACTTGATTCAACTGGGAGTTAATCTTCCTGATGATAGTGTCATTGACAGAATTCTCCAATCACTGCCACCAAGCTACAAGAGCTTCGTAATGAACTATAATATGCAAGGGATGAACAAGACTATTCCCGAGCTCTACGCGATGCTGAAAGCCGCGGAGGTAGAAATCAAGAAGGAGCATCAAGTGTTGATGGTTAACAAAACCACTAGTTTCAAGAAGAAGGACAAAGGGAAGAAGAAGGGGAACTTCAAAAAGAACGGCAAGCAAGTTGCTGCTCAAGAGAAGAAACCCAAGTCTGGACCTAAGCCTGAAACTGAGTGCTTCTACTGCAAGCAGACTGGACACTGGAAGCGGAACCGCCCCAAGTATTTGGCGGATAAGAAGGATGGAAAAGTAAAAAAAGGTATATGTGATATACATGTTATTGATGTGTACCTTAATAATGCTCGCAGTAGCACCTGGGTATTTGATACTGGTTCTGTTGCTAATATTTGCAACTCGAAACAGGGACTATGGATTAAGCGAAGATTAGCTAAGGACGAGGTGACGATGCGCGTGGGAAACGGTTCCAAAGTCGATGTGATCGCCGTCGGCACGCTACCTCTACATCTACCATCGGGATTAGTATTAGACCTAAATAATTGTTATTTGGTGCCAGCGTTGAGCATGAACATTATATCTGGATCTTGTTTGATGCGAGACGGTTATTCATTTAAATCAGAGAATAATGGTTGTTCTATTTATATGAGTAATATCTTTTATGGTCATGCACCCTTGAAGAGTGGTCTATTTTTATTGAATCTCGATAGTAGTGATACACATATTCATAGTGTTGAAACCAAAAGATGCAGAGTTGATAATGATAGTGCAACTTATTTGTGGCACTGCCGTTTAGGTCATATCGGTGTAAAACGCATGAAGAAACTCCATACTGATGGGCTTTTGGAATCACTTGATTATGAATCACTTGGTACTTGCGAACTGTGTCTTATGGGCAAGATGACTAAAACGCCGTTCTCCGGTACTATGGAGAGAGCAACAGATTTGTTGGAGATCATACATACAGATGTATGTGGTCCAATGAATGTTGAGGCTCGTGGCGGATATCGTTATTTTCTCACCTTCACAGATGATTTAAGCAGATATGGGTATATCTACTTAATGAAACACAAGTCTGAAACATTTGAAAAGTTCAAGGAATTTCAGAGTGAAGTGGAAAATCATCGTAACAAGAAAATAAAGTTTCTACGATCTGATCATGGAGGAGAATATTTGAGTTACGAGTTTGGTCTACACTTGAAACAATGCGGGATAGTCTCGCAACTCACGCCACCTGGAACACCACAACGAAATGGTGTGTCCGAACGTCGTAATCGTACATTACTTGATATGGTGCGATCTATGATGTCTCTTACTGATTTACCGCTATCGTTTTGGGGTTATGCTTTAGAGACGGCCGCATTCACGTTAAATAGGGCACCATCAAAATCCGTTGAGACGACACCTTATGAATTGTGGTTTGGCAAGAAACCAAAGTTGTCGTTTCTTAAAGTTTGGGGCTGCGATGCTTATGTGAAGATACTTCAACCAGATAAGCTCGAACCCAAATCGGAGAAATGTGTCTTCATAGGATACCCAAAGGAGACTATTGGGTACACCTTCTATCACAGATCTGAGGGCAAGATTTTCGTTGCTAAATTCGGATCCTTTCTAGAGAAGGAGTTTCTCTCGAAAGAAGTGAGTGGGAGGAAAGTAGAACTTGACGAGATAACTGTATCTACTCCCTTATTGGAAAGTAGTTCATCACAAGAACCGGTTCCTGTGACAACTACACCAATCAGTGAGGAAGCTAATGATATTGATCATGAAACTTCAGATCAAGTTTCTAAAGAACCTCGTAGTTCTACTAGAGTAAGATCCGCACCAGAGTGGTACGGTAATCCTATTCTGGAAGTCATGTTACTTGACCATGATGAACCTACGAACTATGAGGAAGCGATGATGAGCCCAGATTCCGCAAAATGGCTTGAGGCCATGAAATCTGAGATGGGATCCATGTATGAAAACAAAGTATGGACTTTAGTTGACTTGCCCGATGATCGGCAAGCTATTGAGAATAAATGGATTTTTAAGAAGAAGACTGACGCTGATGGTAATGTTACTGTCTATAAAGCTCGACTTGTTGCGAAAGGTTTTCGACAAGTTCAAGGGGTTGACTACGATGAGACTTTCTCACCCGTAGCGATGCTTAAGTCAGTCCGAATCATGTTAGCTATTGCTGCATTTCATGATTATGAAATTTGGCAAATGGATGTCAAGACTGCATTCTTGAATGGATTTCTAGAAGAAGAGTTGTATATGATGCAGCCGGAAGGTTTTGTTGATCCAAAAGGTGCTAACAAAGTGTGCAAGCTCCAGCGTTCCATTTATGGACTGGTGCAAGCATCTCGGAGTTGGAATAAACGCTTTGATAGTGTGATCAAAGCATATGGTTTTATACAGACTTTTGGAGAAGCCTGTATTTACAAGAAAGTGAGTGGGAGCTCTGTAGCATTTCTAGTTCTATATGTAGATGACATATTGTTAATTGGAAATGATATAGAATTTCTGGATAGCATAAAGGGATACTTGAATAAAAGTTTTTCAATGAAAGACCTCGGTGAAGCTGCTTATATATTAGGCATCAAGATCTATAGAGATAGATCAAGACGCTTAATAGGACTTTCACAAAGCACATACCTTGACGAAATTTTGAAAAGTTCAAAATGGATCAGGCAAAGAAAGGATTCTTGCATGTGCTGCAAGGTGTGAAGTTGAGTCAAACTCAATGCCCGACCACAGCAGAAGATAGAGATAAAATGAAAGATGTTCCCTATGCTTCAGCCATAGGCTCTATCATGTATGCAATGTTGTGTACCAGACCTGACGTATGCTTAGCAATAAGCTTGGCAGGAAGGTACCAAAGTAATCCAGGAGTGGATCACTGGACAGCGGTTAAGAACATCCTGAAATACCTGAAAAGGACTAAGGATATGTTTCTCGTATATGGAGGTGACAAAGAGCTAGTCGTAAAAGGTTACGTCGATGCAAGCTTTGACACTGATCCGGACGATTCTAAATCACAAACCGGATACGTGTTTATATTAAACGGTGGAGCTGTAAGTTGGTGCAGTTCTAAACAAAGCGTCGTAGCGGGATCTACATGTGAAGCGGAGTACATAGCTGCTTCTGAAGCAGCGAATGAAGGAGTCTGGATGAAGGAGTTCATTTCCGATCTAGGTGTCATACCTAGTGCATCAGGACCAATGAAGATCTTCTGTGACAATACTGGTGCAATTGCCTTGGCAAAGGAATCCAGATTTCACAAGAGGACCAAGCACATCAAGAGACGCTTCAATTCCATTCGGGACCAAGTCCAAGTGGGAGACATAGAGATTTGCAAGATACATACGGATCTGAATGTTGCAGACCCGTTGACTAAGCCTCTCTCACGAGCAAAACATGATCATCACCAAGACTCCATGGGTGTTAGAATCATTACTATGTAATCTAGATTATTGACTCTAGTGCAAGTGGGAGACTGAAGGAAATATGCCCTAGAGGCAATAATAAAGTTATTATTTATTTCCTCATATCATGATAAATTTTTATTATTCATGCTAGAATTGTATTAACCGGAAACATGATACATGTGTGAATACATAGACAAACATATAGTCACTAGTATGCCTCTACTTGACTAGCTCATTAATCAAAGATGGTTATGTTTCCTAACCATAGACATGTGTTGTCATTTGATTAATGGGATCACATCATTAGGAGAATGATGTGATTGACATGACCCATCCCGTTAGCTTTGCACTTGATCGTTTAGTATTCTGCTATTGCTTTCTTCATGACTTATACATGTTCCTGTAACTATGAGAATTATGCAACTCCCGTTTACCGGAGGAACACTTTGGGTACTACCAAACGTCACAACATAACTGGGTGATTATAAAGGAGTACTACAGGTGTCTCCGAAGGTACATGTTGAGTTGGCATATTTCGAGATTAGGTTTTTGTCACTCCGATTGTCGGAGAGGTATCTCTGGGCCCTCTCGGTAATACTCATCACTTAAGCCTTGCAAGCATTATAACTAATAAGTTAGTTATGAGATGACGTATTACAGAACGAGTAAAGAGACTTGCCGGTAACGAGATTGAACTAGGTATTGGATACCAACGATCAAATCTCGGGCAAGTAACATACCGATGACAAAGGGAACAACGTATGTTGTTATGCGGTTTGACCGATAAAGATCTTCGTAGAATATGTAGGAACCAATATGGGCATCCAGGTCCCGCTATTGGTTATTGACCGAGAATGGTTTTAGGTCATGTCTACATAATTCTCGAACCCGTAGGGTCCGCACACTTAACGTTTCGATGATAGTTTTATTATGAGTTTATACGTTTTGATGTACCGAAGTTTGTTCGGAGTCCCGGATGTGATCACGGACATGACGAGGAGTCTCGGAATGGTCGAGACATAAAGATTGATATAATGGAAGCCTATGTTTGGACGTCGGAATGGTTCCGGGTGAAATCGGCATTTTACCGGAGTACCGGGAGGTTACAGGAACCCCCCGGGGGGTTAATGGGCCTACTTGGGCCACAAGAGAGAAGAGGGAAGGAGCCAGGAAGGGGCCGCGTGCCCCTCCCCCTCCTAGTCCGAATAGGACAAGGGAAGGGGGCGGCGCCCCCCTTTCCTTCCCCTCTTCCTCCTCTTTCCCCCCTTCTCCTACTCCTACTTGGAAAGAGGGAGTCCTACTCCCGGTGGGAGTAGGACTCCCCCCCTTGGCGTGCCCTCTAGGCCGGCCGCCTCCTCCCCCCTGGCTCCTTTATATATGGGGGCGGGGGGCATCCCAAAGACACACAAGTTGATCTACGGATCGTTCCTTAGCCGTGTGCGGTGCCCCCTTCCACCATATTCCACCTCAATCATATCGTCGCGGAGTTTAGGCGAAGCCCTGCGCCGGTAGAACATCATCATCGTCACCATGCCGTCGTGCTGACAGAACTCATCTCCGGAGCCTTTGCTGGATCGGAGGGCCGGAGATCGTCATCGAGCTGAACGTGTGCTGAACTCGGAGGCCCCGTACGTTCAGTGCTTGGATCGGTCGGATCGTGAAGACGTACGACTACATCAACCGCGTTGTGCTAACGCTTCCGCTTACGGTCTACGAGGGTACGTGGACGAACACTCTCCCCTCTCGTTGCTATATCATCACCATGATCTTGCGTGTGCGTAGGAATTTTTTTGAAATTACTACGTTCCCCAACACTTCCAAGGTCTTGCTGTAACATAAGATATCATCCATGAATGCAAGAACCCCATGTCTGAGCAAAGGAGTGAACATGGTGTTCATGCCCTCTTGGAAAGTACTGGGTCCCCCCGTGACTCCATAAGGCATCACTTTGAATTCGAAATGGCCGTGATGTGTCCTGAAAGCGGTTTTTGCTTCATCTGAAGGTTTCATGCGTATCTGGTGGTACCCGGACCGCAAATCAAGGCTTGTGAACCACTTTGCCCCTTGTAACTCATCCAACAATTCATCGATGATCGGAAGCGGATATCTGTTCTTGACCGTGATGGCATTTAAGTGTCGGTAGTCAATGCAAAAACGCCACTCTCCATCTTTCTTTTGAACCAGCAGCACCGATGAGGCAAACGGGCTACGACTGATCCGGATAATCCCCTGTGCCAACATATCAGCCACCTGGGCTTCGATCTCATCCTTTTGCGCGGGATTGTATCGGTATGGTCGAATGTTGACTGGGGTCGCACCTTGTATCAAGTCAATAGCATGGTCGAACGACCGCTGAGGAGGCTAACCCCTTGGCTTATCAAACAGGGCAGAGAACTCCTTTATCAGCGCCTCCACTGCTGCCGGAATAGCCCCTTGGTCCCCGTCTTCCTTGACAGCACACAATTGTATCAAGTGCAACACGGACTCCTGAACTTGCATCAGTTGCAGTTGGATTGAAGAGACACTTGGGCAGTCCCGAACAGAACCTGACACCCCTTGCAATTGCACAAACTTCCCGTGATGCTTGAAAACCATATATTTTCTGCCCCAGTTCACAGTCATCAATCCCCTGGACTCCAACCAGTCCATCCCCAGAATCATGTCATAACTCCCAAGTGGAAACAGCTTCAAGGTGGACCGAAACTTGTGCCCTTGTATCTCGTACTCACAGACCGACACCTCCTTGTCACACACTGTTACTCCTCCGTCAGCCACCTTCACTCGAATTGGCCGTGCCATTGGTTGCATGGACAGCCATTCTTTTGCAATTTCCGAGTTAATGAAACTGTGAGATGATCCTGAGTCCACTAGCATCAACAGCGCTATTCCCTTTGCCATGCCAAGCATGCGAAAAGCTTTTGGCGCCTCTATCCCAGTAGTAGTAGCCGCGGACAGCAAGCAGAGGTAGTCTTCTTCCGCAGACTCCGGTGACACCACAGATTCAGGGGATGCTGGGACTGAAAGCAACCCCACGAGCTCTTCCACAACGTGAAGTGGCACCATTGCGGAGCACACATGCCCTTGACCCCATCGCTCCCCACAAGTGAAGCAAAGCCCCCGAGCACGCCGGTAGGCTCACAGCGACCGTAGCTTGTCATCCATCGATGAACTGCCGATGGGAATCCGAGCACTGTCCGGACTACGCCGGCCCTCTGGTGTCGTCGCACTTGGCGATGTAGGAGTGCCCTTGAGGCCACCAGAAATAGGGGAAACCATCACGGGCAAAGGAGGCCGCGATGAGTACCATCCCCCGCGAGCAGACGCCGACGGCCCACGTGCCGGTGATTGAGCCTCCTGCTCTTGTCGAACCATATCCACCACTTCTTCCTGCAATTCAGCAAGAGCCACAGCAGTCTCCAAATCTTTCGGACAATGAAGCATGACAGCAATTTTAATTTCATGATGCAATCCATCTATGAACTGGGTTGTAAAAAACAGAGGATCCCAACTACTGTGATGCGCCAATAAGCTATGCATAACAAGGTTGAACTGCTCAGCGTACTCTAGCACAGACCCAGATTGCTTAAGCTTCAAAAATTTCCTAAGCAGCTGATGAAATTCAGTTCTCCCAAATTTCTCTAACACCGAAGCCACAAACTGTTCCAAGTTCGGGCATCTCACATGAGCTTGGGACCATTCCAACCACAAGGCCGCGGCGCCCGTGAAATTAACCACGGCCGTATCGACTCACACAGCCGGATCGACCGCCCCAATCCTGAAGCAGGCTTCACAACGAATTTTCCACCCTGTGGGATTCTCTCCATCGAACTCTGGGCATTCCACTTGGGAGGCGCCCAATCGACCATAGGATGCCCCACTACCACTACCGGTGTCTAACGGATTAGGCAGAGAAACCTTAGGGAACGGCGTATGGAACGTACCATTGGCCGGGATCGGCCCTGGGAGGAGCCCCCCCCCCCCCAAACATCGAGGCCCGTGTAGGTGATGCTGCGCGGTGGCTCTCTGGCCCATGGCCGTCGCCATCTGCGACGGGCTCGAGGGATGGCGCGCCCGCCATCGTCGATGATGAAGGCCCTGTCGCCTTCCCAGCTGCAGTCATCGCGCTGGTACCGAGCGCCATCTTCGTGAGCTGCGCTCGGATATCGCTTAGGTCGGCCTGAAGATGCCCGACCGTCGCATCGATGCCGGGACGCCACTCCGACAAGTCGTTGACCATGGACTCGAGCAATTGGAGCACTGGCTCCATCTTGGACACCGCCGTCTCCATCTTGTCGAGAGACCGCTGGATCCTAAGAAGGGCTTTCGCGATGCTGCTTCTCTCCTGAGCCGCTTCCTCCATCTTCTTCTGCAGATCCAGATCCGCCATGACCTGCTGAAGACTGCGGGTCTTGGATTTCCCCAGATCTACTCAACTAATTATCGGTGGCGGGGAAAATTTGTGGCTCTGAATACCAGATGTGACGGTCCTAAATTACTCTCTCACGATGTAGATGTATCAATTCATTACAGAACTGGGATACAATGGAGGATTCAGTAGCAGCAAGAAGGGGATCGGGAATGAGAGCCGGGGGTGGGAGAGAAACACGCCACAGGCGGCCGGTTCGAGAGGGTCAGTTCTTCCGTGCCTCCCTTCCTCTTCACTTGCTGGTTATATAGCTAGGTCACTTGCTCCAAACCGGGCCAGCATAACGGTCATTGGGCTTCTTGGTGCGCCTGGGCTGTTCCTGGGCTGGGCCCTTGGTAGTTCTCGTGTCACATACGCACGCTTGTCGAGCGCCGTTGCTGTCCCTTCATTCCTTGTGCTTTCTTTCTTGCTAGCTGGTCGTCCTCCAGAAAGAGGAAAGAAGATAGAAAACAAAATACTCTACCAACATCTTTTTGGGCGATGATGGGGAGCAAGAATGTATGTGCGTATGTGCTTTCCCTTTTATTTTGTTCCTTGCGTGTAGGCCTTGAATTGATCGTGTGATGATGTAAGTGGGGAGGTTTGCAGAGCTGATTTGGACATGGCACGATCTAACACCAAGTCAGCCATATGGATATATAGTATTTCTGTGTTATGGATGGATGGATGCCTTGCTTGGTTTTTAATTAACTTTGCATTCGTGGAGCCGGCCGGCCGTGCGTGGCGGCTCCAAAGCCGTAGGAATTTGCTTTTGTATATTCATTCATTCAGTCAGTCAGTCATAACTCAGAGCAGAAGAAATATCATGTATGCAACAAGTCCATATATATATCCACGTACTCCATGGCACTCACTCCTTGCTGGCCTGGCCCGGGCCATTTCTTGGTGGGGTTTGGAATGTGGGGATGGATACGATCTCGCCATCCATCCATCCATCCATCTATCTGATTGATTGATGTCTGTGGCGCTGGCGGTACGTGCTGCGATGCGTACGCCCCAAGCTGCGGTAGCACTGCCGTCGGCAACGTACTCCCTCCGTTTATATTTAGTCCATGTATTAGCTATGACCAAAGTCAAGCTTTATAAACAGCATCTTTTTGCTAGCTGGTCCGTTATTAGCTATGACCTCCGTTTATATTAAATTCCTTCTGCTTTCTTTCTTGCTAGCTGGTCCTCCGGAAATAGGAAAGAGAAAGAAAACCCACATCTTTTTTGGGCGATGATGAAGAGCAAGAATGTCTGTGCGTATGTGGTTTCTCGTTTATTTAGTTTTCCTCTATGTGTAGGCCATGAATTGATCGTGTGATGATGTAAGTGGGCAGGTTTGCAGAGCTGATTTGGACTTGGCACGAGCTAACACCAAGTCAGCCATGGATATATAGTAGTCTGCTGTTATGGATGGATGCTTGCTTAGTTGCTTTGCTTGGTTTTTAATTAACTTTGCATGCATAGAGCCGGCCGTGCGTGGTGGCTCCAAAGCCGTAGGAATTTGCTTTTGTATATTCATTCATTCATAACTCAGAGCAGAAGAAAGATCCAGTCCCACTTCAAAGATATCATGTCATGCATCAAGTCCATATATATATACTTTCGAGGTGGCAGATTTTTCCTTCTCCGGTCGATATTTAATTAGCTCACTGAAATCTGGTGAGCAGAGAGAAAGCCTCTTAATCAGTTGAGCACTTACAATATTCCGTAGGGTACTTCATTTTAAAAAATTGGAATGGGGCCTTTTCATTGATTAAATTTTTTTTTGACTGAAAGAGCAGCAGTAGAAGGCATGGTGAGGCATAATTTGTGCAAAATGCTTTGCTTCCCAAAGACCCAAGCCCAACCTTCTTCCATGATTTTTCCACCAACACCGAGGGCATGGGTGATTTTTAGTTGAAGGCCCTTTTTCTTTCAGATTTTGCAACGCGCGAGAATCACAACTAATGGAGGCTATCCTTTTGCGGGGATGCTTGGATGGCATGTAAAGCCATCCCGATGGTATGCCACATAGCCAGCTGATCCATGCCTAGTAAATCGGTTAGCGCCGCGGCCCATATTTTATTGAAGTATCGAGATTCAAAGAGCATGTAGGAAGCAATCTCGGAGGTGTGTTTGCAGAGCTCGCATAATGATTGGTGAGGGTATCCGCTTGTCACAAGTCTGACTGGCGCCCAAAGGCGATTCCAAAGGGCAAGCCATGTGAATATATTGCATTTAGAAGGCGCCCAATCCTCTAGGGTTACTTCATTCGAGTAGCTTGACTTGAGATGATGTGTACTTTACACCTATATCAAGCAAACAAATAGAAGTGTCTTGCCCCCAAAACCGTCCCGTTCCATGTGTTGATTTCCATCCACGATAGATTGTTGTACTCATGAGCTAACTGAAAAATCATGAGCACACAACTCTGTTAATTAACCTCTTAAACTATTCTGTCAGTCGGGTACTTCAATTTTTTTAAATTGAAACAAGGCAAGAGCTTTGCCTTATCATTAAGAAGAAGGAAACATGTTGGCCAAGATATAAAGTAAAAAGAGCTCAAATCACATAAGGACAATGAGCCAAGCTCGACCTTTCTCCTTGATGTTTGTGCCGGCACAGAGGGCACTGAAGGCCTTAGTGTTCATTTCTTGCGGATTTTCCAACACATGAGAATTGCAACGGATTGGGGAGTGGCCTTTTGCGTGGACCCTTGGTGGCACAAAAAACTGCCTAATCTTGTGCAATATCGGTCCATACTTGCAAATAGGTTAACATCGCGACCTACATTCTCCTGACAGCTGACATTCGAAGAGCGTGTGAGAAGCAATTCCGGGAGCAGCTTTGCAGAGCCGGCACAAAATATTGGTGGGGGCTCCAGCTGACTTGGTGCTTTAGAATCGTGTTTGGACGACGGACCGACTTGCGACAAGAGGATTGCCCTCACACCGGAGGATATTCATCTCAAGTCTAATATAGGTGTAAAGAAGATTCTAAAGACCCCAGCATGCATGAGTCTTTGGTGAAAGAAGATTCTAAAGCCGAAGTCAGGTGAATATCCTCCAGGGTGTACTTCATCCGATCGGTATCTTGACTTGAGATGGCCAGTACTTTACACCTTAAGTATCATTGCAAAGAGAACTGTCATTCCTTATGATCATTTCCATCCTCAATACTCCACCCGTTCCTAAATATATGTCTTTTTGAAGATTTCAATATGGACTACTTTAGAGTGTAGATTCACTCATTTTTCTCTATATATAGTTCATATTGAAATCTCTAAAGGACTTATATTTAGGAACGGAGGGAGTAGTATAAACATATTTGCTCGTCGTACTTGTCGTTTGACTAACTGGCACCCATTTTCTTTCCCAAACAAAAAGGATTAAATCATGCATGTACTTTGCCTAACCAAATTAATCAGATAAACAATACTCATTAATCCTAGGTAGCAGCCGCTAGTGTGGGCGATGCCTCGCGCTAGTTCTGTACCTCGAATGATTGAGCAATGCTTGAGCTGATAGTGGGAGTAGATACTCCGAGCCTTCTTCAGCACTTGCACACATCAAATCTGGACTGTAAAACAAGGACACACTGTATGAGTAAATCCGCTTCTTTCTGGAAGAAAAAGAAAATGGTCTGTTGGTGAACTATTACCTGCAGTATTTCTTACCTTTGTCTATGGGTGCATTGATGAATTGCTAGGCTGCCGCAGCGCCTTGTCCTGAACCTGAACAGAGGAAGCAATTTTCCCGCAAAAAAAAAGAACTACAAAAAGCAAAGAGCAACTGTTTGAACCGTCAATTCTCTGGTCCTGCCCGGCCATTTCGGAGGACCATTCTGGACTCACGCGCACCAAACGACATATAGGCACCACCATACCAAATCAGAGCAGCGACCCGTCGAAAACAAAATGTATGAGCATGAAGATTGCGTGCCTGAGCGGTCGCCCCTGACCTAGCAAACATTTTTCATAACCTGGAAGAGGCTTCAGTTCGAGCGTTGTCTGCCGTATCCGTGTGGACCGTGCCGGGTTTGGGTCAGGTGTAGCTTCAGTTCAGCTGTAATATGGTAATCTAGAATTAGCCTGAAGCCTCTTGCGTGCAGGCAACCTGAAAGCAGACAGGTGCATTTGAGAAAAATATGTTATCTATGTTTGGTGATGTGCTATGGCTAAACTACTTACGCGGTAACACCTGATGTGGCGTGTAGAAACCCCTCTTCTGGTGGTCCAAAGTCGGCATGGAGAACGTCAGCTCTGCAGTTAGCATCTGGCTTCAGAAATATGCCAAGATGGAGCTCATGAGAAGATTATTACAGTAGTGCAATTAAATCTCGAAAGGAGTCGCATGTCGCCGAGAGAAGAGAACTCACCTTCATCCTGACTGGCAAAAAGCAAGTAACGTCGTGCTACAGGTGCATCGACACCGATCCTCAAATCATACTGACCAAGTCATAGCAACTTACTCAGCACACTTGGTGGGATGCGGAATTGAGATTCTGGAACACCGTAGCGCACTACCGATCCCATCTCCTTCCATCAATCACACGCAAAAAAAGTTGCAATCCCACAGGAATGTAGTAACGTAATATTGCACTACAGGTGCATCGACACCGATCCTCAAACCATACTGACCAAGTCATAGTAACTTGTTCAGCACACTTGCGGGGATTCAGAATTGTGATTCTGGAACACCATGGCGCACTCCCGATCCCATCGATCTTCTTCCATCAATCACGTGGAAAAAGGTTGCAAACGCGGTGGAATGTGGCATGCTTCACACTTCTTCCCATGAAGCAGACAGCTCGCACTGCGATGCCACGTCCTCCTTTGCTTTGGCTCCTGTTGTGGGCATCAGACCTGAGAGCAAGTAAAGCGGCAGCAGCAGCTTCGACCACGTGCAGCCTCGCGACACTGTCCAGCCTGCATCCGAAGGATCGATCATCAGACCACGTCCATCCCCCAGTGCAGATGGACGGGAAACAGGCCAACAAGTGCAGACCAAGGCAAGCACCATCTGAGAACTAGACAGCGACATGCCACCAAAGTCATTCATGAAGAAGATACATCTGATCTTGCCCTAGCTAGCTAAGCAGTAGCAAAATAGCAATAACATAAAGGGTAAAAGGAGAGCCCATACCAGGATAACCATTTGTAGCCTGCATGACCAGGCCGGCAAGAGCTAGTGACATGAGGGAGTGCCCACAGCACCCCACCACGGAGGAGTAACAAACTCGGCTTATTTTAGCTGCACGATAAGGAGGCATGAAAGTTTTCAACACCAAATCGAATCAGCAGCTCCAGGCACTGACTCTGAGGGGAAGTGCCTTCCCCTAAGATCTGATGTTAACATGAGCAAAAAGGAGAACAATTACTAGGCAAGCTAGAATCCGGGCTTTACCATGCAAAGCTCCATCCACTAGATGAAAAGTTGCTCCACCTTGTTAATGATCACCGGTTCTGAAACCATCCGTTAACACGTCATAACGAACTTTTCATTATGGTAGATTCAGTAAGGTTTACCCTAGCAAGCACGATCGGGACGTTTTCCTTCTCCTCGGTCCGGGTGGAAATCAAATCCTGTTAAGCAATAAAATAATACTAGTTGTTTCACCACATAGAAACCGAGGATTACTTGCCAGCTGATTTTCAGCAGGGAAAGTTGCATCCTTTTAAACCGTAAGCACGCTTTCTGTTGCAAAACTCGAGGTGTTGGTATATGCACTAAAACTATTTAAATGGCCTCAATGCATCTTTGACTTCCAGTTTAGTACTAGAACTACCTTAAGTCCACTTTACTTGTTTCTAGATCATCTGTCGTAGACCCGAAGCGATGCTAAGATCTTTTAGACACCCGACAAACATATTTTATCAATAGCAGTCAAAGGTGTACATGTATGCATGTATTTTTCGGTCAGCAAGGCAAGCAACTTCCTAGTTACACTAGTAGAAAACAGGGCTTTGGTTAGGGCCTGGTCAGCCCATTAGTTCCGGTTTTTCACGAACCAGGTCCAATGGGGGGCATTAGACCCGGTTCATGAGCCCAGGGGGCCAGCCGGGGCCTCGTGGGCATTGGTCCCGGTTCGTCTGGATCCAGTTGTCCCGGTTCTAGGCACGAACCGGGACCAATGGTCCACGCTCCTGGCCCACAGCCATTGGTACCGGTTCATGCCATGAACCGGTATAGAAGGAGGGGATTTAGTCCCGGTTCATGCTACGAATCGGGACAAATAAGTTGCCTATATATACCCATCGCCGCGGCAGAGCACTCTATTTTTTCTGGCCGGGGAGGGGAGGGCATTTGGGTGCTCTAGCCCACCTCCTATCCACATGAGGTGTTCGATGAAATGCCCAAGCCACACTAGTTAAGCTTTCTCCTCTCGAAGCTCGACCTCGGAGCTCCATTTTTCCCGAGATTTGTCTAGATTTAGCGGTCCGTCACGCCCCGTCCCCGTTTTCACCTCCGTTGATCGGCCGCGCCGATCTCGTCGCTGGCACCACCGTGGTAAGCCTCTTGTTCTTACCTTCTTTCTGATTTTCTTACTTTAGAAAGAGACTTGTCTGATTTTCTTACTCTTGATAGATACTTGTCTGATTTTCTTACTTTTGACACACATAATTATATATAATGCACGCAGATGAAACGGCAATGGATGTATGGTGACAGACACACCTCCGAGTACATTAAGGGTGTGCATAATTTTCTTGAAATGGCTGAGGCAAACACGCAGAATGGTTTTATGTGTTGTCCATGCCCTAAATGTGGGAATATGAAGTCTTACTTTGACCGGAAAATCCTTCACACCCACCTGCTTTACAAGGGTTTCATGCCACACTATAATGTTTGGACGAGGCACGGAGAAATAGGGGTTATGATGGAAGACGACGAAGAAGAAGAGGACGATGACAACTATGTGCCCCCTGAATACGGTGATGCTGCAACGGGGGGAGCTGCTGAAGATCAAGAGGAACCAGACGATGTGCCCGATGATGCTGCAACGGGGGAAGCTACTGAAGATCAAGAGGAATCAGATGATGTGCCCGATGATGATGATCTCCGTCGGGTCATGTCGATGCAAAGACGCAATGCGAAAGTGAAAAGGAGAAGCTGAAGTTCGATCGCATGTTAGACGATCACAAAAAAGGGTTGTATCCCAATTGCGAAGATGGCAACACAAAGTTGGGTACCGTACTGGAATTACTGCAGTGGAAGGCAGAGAATGCTGTGCCTGACAAAGGATTTCAGAAGCTACTGAAAATATTGAAGAAGAAGCTTCCAAAGGATATCGAATTGCCCGACAGTACGTACGCAGCAAAGAAGGCCGTATGCCCTCTAGGATTGGAGATGCAGAAGATACATGCATGCCCTAATGACTGCATCCTCTACCGCGGTGTGTATAAGGATTTGAACGCATGCCCGGTATGCGGTGCATTGCGGTATAAGATCAGACGAGATGACCCTGGTGATGTTGACGGCGAGCCCCGCAGGAAGAGGGTTTCTGCGAAGGTGATGTGGTATGCTCCTATAATACCACGGTTGAAACGACTGTTCAGAAATAAAGAGCATGCCAAGTTGATGCGATGGCACAGTGAGGACCGTAAGAAAGACGGGAAGTTGAGAGCACCCGCTGATGGATCGCAGTGGAGAAAAATCGAGAGAGAGTACTGGGCTGAGTTTGCACGTGACCCAAGGAACGTATGGTTTGGTTTAAGCGCGGATGGCATTAATCCTTTCAGGGAGCAGAGCAACAATCACAACATCTGGCCCGTGACTCTATGTATGTATAACCTTCCTCCTTGGATGTGCATTAAGCAGAAGTTTATTATGATGCCAGTTCTCATCCAAGGCCCTAAGCAACCCGGTAACGACATTGATGTGTACCTAAGGCCATTAATTGAAGAACTTTTACAGTTGTGGAATGGAAACGGTGTTCGTGCGTGGGATGAGCACAGACAGGAGGAATTTAACCTGCACGCATTGCTGTTTGTAACCATCAACGATTGGCTCGCTCTCAGTAACCTTTCAGGACAGACAAATAAGGGATACCACGCATGCACGCACTATTTAGCTGACACCGAAAGTATATACCTGGACAAATGCTGGAAGAATGTGTACCTGGGCCATCGTCGATTTCTTCCGACCAACCATCAATGTCGAAAGAAAGGCAAGCATTTCAAAGGTGAGGCATATCACCGGAAGAAGCCCGCCATGCATACCGATGATCACGTACTTGCCATGGTCAATGATTTACACGTAATCTTTGAAAAGGGTCCCAGCGGACTAGCTGTTCCGAGTGACGCTGAGGGACACGCATCCATGTGGAAGAAGAAATCTATATTTTGGGACCTACCCTACTGAAAAGACCTAGAGGTCCGCTCTTCGATCGCCGTGATGCACATGACGAAGAACCTTTGCGTGAACCTGCTAGGTTTGTTGGGCGTGTATGGGAAAACAAAAGATATAGCTGAGGCACGGGAGGACCTGCAACGTTTGCACGAAAAAGACGGCATTCCTCCAAAGCAGTATGAAGGTCCTGCCAGCTATGCTCTTACCAAAGAAGAGAAGGAAATCTTCTTTGAATGCATGTTTAGTATGAAGGTCCCGACTGACTTCTTTAACTGATGAGACTAGTGTAAACACATTTAATGCCAGCACCCACATGCGCTACAAGACAAAAAAAAATACACATGCATGTGCGTGGCAGACGGGCCGCTCAGAAACATCAAATAGCACACGACCACCTTTTAGATTTTGGAAAGAAAGAAAGGATCGACCACGACGAAGATGTTTGGTTGGAGACTTGCTTGCTTGGAGGTGTGGTACGCGCCACGCGTGGCACATCCCCGGCATCATGGCTTCTGGCTTCCTGGAGAGGCCTTCCATGCAGGTCCATGCCCGTACGCATCACACCTCCCTCTTAACTTAGCTAGCTACTCTCTCCGTTCGGAATTACTTGTCTTAAAAATGGATGTATCTAGAACTAAAATATGTCTAGATACATCTATTTCTGCGACAAGTAATTCCGAACGGAAGAGTAGCTGCTAGTGGCCTCAGCTAATGTGCATGATTATGCATGCACCAAACTAATTAATCAGGCTGTCATGGACTCATCATGGCCGTATGATCAAGGGTGATCGTGTGCGAGCTGTGTCGACCAGTCAATGGCCTTGATGTGTCCCGCCGCTGGCCTCCAAACGGCCCTACTAGCTGCTGCACCGTAGCTCTTTCCTCTCTTTTCCTTTGATGGAAAATATCACGTACGGCGCTCGCCAACTACCTACCCCGCCCCGTCCGTGTCTCCGTACATCGCACAACCGACCCGTTGCTGCTGCTGCAGGAGTCGCCGTGCGTACCAAACGCTGAGTTAAATTAATCAAGAACTGAGCGACTAGCCATCAACGACGGCAGGCAGACAGATGGATGGATGGATATATGGATTCAACGGAGGACGACGTGCATCTAATCTAAACTAATCCGACCCAACCCGAGCGTGTCGACCCGCAACACGTCCGATCGGCCCCCTGAACGAACCATATGCATGATGGGCGTTGCGTATGCGTGCACGTGATGATGAGTTTTACCGGCAACGATCTACCGATTTGAGTGACGGGAACTTCCTTATCCTTTTTACCAGAAAAGTGCATCGGCCGGCCGGTGCATTTCTGCTGGTCTATCGTGTTGACGGGGAAAGACAAGAATTTTGGACACAGATGGGATGGAGTGGGTGGGTGGACGATCATCGGCTCTATATGTAGTCGGCACGCCTCGGTGCATGGCAGGAAACTAATGGATGCTCAGTGTCAGTGGCCAATTTGAAGACGCGGTTTTCATTTTCGCACCATGCATGCATCTACATATATCAAATTACTTCCGTTTGCGTTTGCATCTATTCATACGTAGCATCGAAGGACTTTGTACTGTTTGTGTTAGTACTTATTTGTCCCCTCATTCAGGGAAAGTGAAAAAACGGCGAAAACAAATAGGAAATGATGTCAAAATTAGTGTGGCAGAGGTGAGTCCAGCTCCAGCGAGGCAGAGGACACATTCCGGTTTACCGACGGTAGCACCGGACGGGCGTACGACGCATGCGATGCTAGCTGGAGCCAAAAGAAACACAGCAAGTCCATCATCTGATAGACAGATTCCGCACTAGTAGCTGCATACTCTGCTCGGTCACTGCAGCAGCGCCAGCGACGCTGCTAGCGACCAAAGGCGCGCGCTTTATCTCGGTCGCCGGCTATGTTTGCCAGCACGTAGCACGCCCTACCCACGGCGCACGGGGACGAGAGGGAATATTTGTTGGCCCCTTTTTCTCCTTTGGCAACATCAACAACATACGCCGGATTTCGCTTTGTCTCCTCGGTCGCCGTCGTGGCCGTGCTGCGTGTCCAAGTGTCCATGGGCACACGTACACTCCGACCTTCTAGACGCCAGCGGCAACAACAGTCTACCCAATTTTTTCCGCGATGCTAACTAAGTGATCGGTCGATGGACGTAGCAACGACAAGATCACCTATTAAAGCAGGTCTGGTAATTGATGGATATGGATACGTACGCACCTAGACGTAGTAGTAGTGTACTGATTTGGTGGGGAGAAAAATATTGAGATAATCCAGCATGCATGTGGTAGCTACGTGCCGATCTGCCTCCTCTAATGGAAGTACATATGCTAACTTTATTTACCTGGCTAATGAGCTTCTCTACGGGCTAATCATGCATGGGAATACTGCTAACTGATCGGTCGATGGACGTAGCAACGACAAGATCCCTGTGCTACGCGCATGGTGTCAGCGCGTGTGCGGATTGGGGCCATGCAAAGCACGGCACAGGCATGAGGCATGATGACCGAATCAACGGCGAGTTGTCGTTGGCCAGTGCGAGTGAGTGGGTGTGTGGGCGGGCTTGCCCCATCGTCCATCTCCATGTCAAATAACCAGCCACCATGGCTTTCCAACGCCAGCCAGCACCGCCGGACGGCGATCGAATTCCGTCGCTCCAGTACGGGGCACTCACTCCTTGCTGGCCTGGCCACGGCCATTTCTTGGTGGAGTTTGGAGTGTGGTGATGGATACGATCTCGCCATCCATCTATCCATCCATCTGATTGATGTCCGTGGTGCTGGCGGTACATGCTGCGATGCGTACGCCCCAAGCCGGCTAGCACTGCCGTCGGCGAGGACCGGCCACCGACGCCGACGTACGTATTTTTTGACGAAAAGGCAGAGCCGCAGAGCCACTGCTTTTCATTACATATAGACGGAAAAAAAATGTTACAAAGCAAGATTACAGAGGGGGAAGGGGGAAGAACAAAACATCACATTAGTCTGGTTCTAGAGGTCTCTCTACTATTGCCAAGACAAGTCGCCGTCCAGCATCAACCCAGTCCTGGGCCTCTAACTGAATTTTTTCGAACAGCCTTGCAGAGGTACACGACGTTTCCTGAAAATTCTCTCGTTTCTCTCCTTCCATAGCATCCACCATACGAGTGCCATGATCGATCGACCGATCTCCACGACTTCGCCGTCTCCTTGTTCATACCCTGAGAAGAGCGTTGCCACTTGTCAAGCGCCGTTGTTGTCCCTTAATTCCTTCCGCTTTCTTTCTTGCTAGCTGGTCCTCCGGAAAGAGGAACGAGAAAGAAAATTCACATCTTTTTGGGCGATGATGAAGAGCAAGAATGTCTGTGCGTATGTGGTTTCTCACTTTCTCTTTTATTTTGTTTTCGTTATGTGTAGGGCATGGATTGATCGTGTGATGATGTAAGTGGGCAGGTTTGCAAAGCTGATTTGGACTTGGCACGAGCTAACACCAAGTCAGCCATGGATATATAGTAGTAGTTTGGTATTATGGATGGATCGATGCCTTGCTTGGTTTTTAATTAACTTTGCTCCAAAGCCGTAGGGATTTGCTTTTGTATATTCATTCATTCATAACTCAGAGCAGAAGAAAGATCCAGTCCCACTTCAAAGATATCATGTCATGCATATATATATATATATATATATATATATATATATATATGTGTGTGTGTGTGTGTGTGTGTGTGTGTGTGTGTGTGTGTGTGTGTGTGTGTGTGTGTGTGTGTGTGTGTGTGTGAATTTTTCCTACTATCGGGTGTAGTTACTCCCACTTCTGTTTGATATGTTCTAGGTAGTATCTATCATATTGGAGTGTATGTACGCGTAGTATGTAGTATATAAGAATGTCTAGGTAGTATATATATATATATACTACTTTTTTGATAGTATATATCATATTTTGTGCATACTCTATTTCGCGTACAAATATGTACGTATTTCACAAATACAACAAAACCATGAGCTCACATGTAATTTTTTCATATAACTCACTTTGGAGAAATGGGTGTAGCTACCACATGGTAGAGTATATAGTACCACATGGTAGAGTAGAGTATATAGTATCACATGGTAGTATATGAGAAATGGGTGTAGCTACACCCGGTAGTACGATGCATTTTCCCTATATATATATATATATATATATATATATATATATATATATATATAAACACTATTCTGATCACAACTTGACCTGCCCCGCTAGTAGTACATTGAACTTCCCTGTGAACTCGGTTGAACTTCCGCCAACATTGCCCAAACGGGGCTTGCGATATACCGTTGGAAAACTATGGACACCAATATCATGATCCAACTTAAATTTTTGGCAAAATATAAGCGGTTTAAGAGCAGTTTTGAAAACCGTTTTTTCATCGCACAAAAAACGTGAATCGTATTTTCGATCGCATTTCTAAACCGTTTATCGGAATGAGGCATATAATATGGCGTTGGAAAGCTGCTGAAAAACCGCTCCTTCTACATATTGAAAGTTTTTTCAAATTCCATAGGTTTAAAAAGTAATTTGAAAAAACGTAAAATTTCATAAACCGAACAGCTGAGTTCATTTTTTCGATATCATTTCTAAACGGCTAATCCAATGGAGGCATATGATATGGCGTTAGAAAGCTTATGAAAATGCGCTACTTTTTCATCTTGAAACTTTTTTCTAATTCTGAATGGTTTAAGAGTAATTTAGAAAATGGTCCAAGTCCTACCGACTTCGTATTTTCGAGCTAATTTTTTAACCATGCGTCCGAATGCAGCAAATGATATGGCGTTGGAAAGATTGGACAAATGCGAAACTTTTTGGTATGTATTGTTTCCCCCAATTCTTTACGGTTTTAAGTCAGTTTCAAAAATGGCGAAAAACGTATTTTTGTCATAATTTCTACGAACTTTATCGGAACTGGGCAAATATTATACCGTTGACAAGGTACGGAAAATGCGAAACTTCTTCATGTTGATGGTTTTCTCTGATTCCTAGCCGTTTTCAAGTAATTCCGTAAACGGCGGGATCATTCGTTCTGCCTCTACCGCGAAACAGATTCTTCGAAAATGCACCGCGTGAAGAACCTGAACTTCTCGCTGCGTGTACCTGAACTTCACTCTGTTTTTCATGTGATTTTTTTGCTCGTAGATATTCGTCCACTGCTCGTAGCTCTTCATCCCACTCGCGGGAATTGAGCGGGTGATATACCGATGGAAAGCTGCTGTAAACACGCAACTTTCCCGTGTTGATCATTTTTTCATACTCGCGACGATTTTGAAAGTTTTTCATCTTAAATTCATTCAGCATAGTAGTTGAACTTCCTGCTGTTTTCACGTTGAACTTTTGTGACATATTTTCGTTTGTAATTTTCTCATCCATTTCGTTAGTGCTACACAAATGATACTCCTTTTGTACAAACCCCATTCACAATATTTTTTTTAACTTTCTCCGACCGACGAGTTGAACTTATAACAACAAAACTTGTAGTATTTACTTTTTTATTCCTTTTTAATACAAAATGCACACCATTTAGTACGTGAACTTCTGGCAGTTATCAATCGGACTTCTCTTGGTTACGTGAAAATATTTGAGTTTTTTATGAATATTAATCTCAATTTCTTAATCTTTTTTATGAAATTTTGAAGTGCTCTATTTTTAAAAATTGAACTTCTTATTATTTAATTTTTGAACTTCTTGTTTCAATTCTTTAATAACGAGGAAAATCTGAGTTTTCTATAATCATCGAACTTCTCCATCGTTTTAAGAAATTCTGATAGTTATCAACCTGAACTTGTGACAGTTATCAACCTGAACTTCTCTCGGCTATGTGAAATTTTTTGAGTTTTTTTATGAATTTTTAATTCAATTTTTCTGAATCCTTTTTTATGAATTTATGAAGCGCTATATTTTTAGTAGTTGAACTTCTTTTTATTTTATTTTTGAACTTATTGTTTCCATTCTTTAATAACGAGGAATTTTTTAGTTTTCTATAATCATCGAACTTCTTCATGTTTTTAATATGGACTTCCTGGTTTTATTTCTTAATCTTTTTTATAAATTTTTGAAGTGCTCTATTTTTAATAGTTGAACTTCTTGTTATTTTATGTGCTCCATATTTTGAGTCTAAAAAATCGCAACTCTCCCATGTTTTACCTTCCATGTTTTAATTTATTCGAACTTGCGGAGATAACACACTCGACCTTCTCAAACACAACATTTTGACCTTCACAAAAAATAAATTAAAGCCAATTTTTGTGTTCTCTATTTTTTCTAAAAAAATTCTACCTAATTTTTTATGTATAATTTTTTGTGTTCATTGTTTTTTCTAATATTTTTTATTTATTACTCCAAACTTCTAGATTTTTAATCCTGTGAACTTAATAATGTTTACTTTTCAGTTTTTGTGTGCTCCATGTTTTGAGTCTGAACCTTTTGTCCTTTTTAAACATTAATTTCAAGGTTTTTTAACTGATGAATTCCACTATTTTAAAACTTGTTCTCCATTTGGCAAACTTCCCTATTTTTTTATTATGAAGTGTCGGACTTTTTTGTTTGCGACTAGCGAGCGAACTTCTACAAATAATAAAGAAGATTGTAACAAAAATAATTATGTTATCATTTGATTAATTAGAGAACTTGTTTCATTTATATTATGAGCTTTCACGAAACGTGGGGATGACATTGGGTTGGTTGCCCCACGGTAAACAATTATGCGTATATATTTTTTTGGCGACACATGAATGGAGAAAAGATTGTAACAAGATACATTAACGTGCTTCATTTTTTTTGAACTTTCAAAATTTTACAATTTGAACTTCCATATTTTCACAATTTTAACTTTTCAAAAATAATCAGATGAACATGATGGGGTTTCTGATGAAAGTGAGTGAAGTACTGGTTCTCTAACACAAAGAGAAAAAAAAGGAAAAGCCCAAAACTCCTGCTGTAGATGTCGCAACTAGCACTCTGACTGCATCGTAGGCACACTTTTAGTGTATCAATTCATTTTCATCCATCCATCTTCCACTGTACACTAGTAGAAAAACACCTAATAGTCCCGGTTCGTAAGGGCCTTTAGACCCGGTTCATGAACCGGGACTAATGGGCCGTTACTAATACCTCCACACATTAGTCCCGGTTCAAACTAGAACCGGGACCAATGTGCCTCCACGTGGCCCTGTGCGCCGAGCCCAGTCAGGGGGCCTTTGGTCCCGGTTGGTGGCTCCAACCGGGACCAAAAGGCATCCATGCGTCAGCATTCCTGTGGCTGGGGTTTTTGTTTTTTTTTTGAAAGGAGGGGAGGTTGGGGGTTTTGGAGGGTTAATTTAGGTGTTTCATATATTGTGTTAGCTAGCTAATTAATAGAGAGAAGTGTCCTCTCTTATGTCCATGCTTGGTCGATGCTACGTACTATATATACATAAGTGATCGAGAGAACCATTCAGTACAGAAGTTCGTCATGCATACCGAGAGAAGTGATCGATCGACCTCTCCTTCTCCGAGAGATTGTCGAACAACAAGTTTTTGTATCATGTATCCGACGCTACTGGCTACATACATGTACAATATGTATAAGATCTCTTAATTACAAACCCCTAGCATTTGAAATCAATTTCCACATGGTATTCTCCGGCTTTATTGATGATGTGGTCAAGAAAGAATCCCGCCAATTCCTCTTGAATTGCTTTCATGCGATCTAGTTCTAGGAGTTCATTCCGTATCTGCCACGTCTAATTTGAAGAAGGGGGTTAATTAATACATATATATGAATGAAACTCAACGGAAATGATGGTGTAATAAAATGAAATTGTGAATATTATTGCTTACGCACTTCATATTGTCTTTGAGAGTAGCCCCGCTTGTTTTTCAAAGTCTCGGTGTGGATGAACTCGCACACGTAGTATCCACAGAAATCATTCCCTTCCTCCTGCCACAAGCACTTTACGAGAAATAGAGGTCAATCAAACTGATAATGAAGCATTATAAATGGCATTGATGAAAGTATAGCTATAGAATCAACGGGAGATGCGCGCAACTAGCTAGCCAGTAGTACTTACTTTCGGCCATTTATATGTCAGCTCCTTCGGCAGTCTCGGAGCTTCTGCGGTGAACTGTTTCCAAACCCTGCAAGACAAAGAAAATTATTATTATTACTTGAGATATGGTGCGATAATGAGCGATTGAACTTACTTGCTGAGCATTTCAGTGATGTTCGCATAGGATTTGGGATCTTTCCGTCTCGAGTCTAAGACGGTTACTAGTCCACGCTCAAGCTTAATCTCCAGAAGAATATAGTGGTACCTGCGCACGCATGCATAACTCATCAATTACATTACTATAAGCTCGCTTGAGTAATAAGGGAAACCGAATATGCACACGACATTAACACTCACGGGTCGTTGTAAGGAAAGAGTATGGTATCTTTGTTTTGATTTTTGATCAACGATTGTAGCAAGTTGTCCTCGGCCTCTTTGACGTTCTTTTCAACCAGAAATACATCTATGATATTTGTGTTAATGAACCCAATATCATAAATTTCTTGTTTTTTTGCACTCGACGATCTTCAATCTGCATAATATATTGAGAATAATTAATTATAAATACATGCAATGAAAGAGCCGAGCTATATATAGAGACTTAATGACACAAATAGTACTTACAGGAAGTAGCAAAAGACCATTAATTTATCGAGGGCCTTTTGATTGAAGAACTCAAAGAACTCCTCAAATGGAACAGTCAACAGATCATTTGCAACGAGATCGTGCTCCTCTTTAATATGCAGATACAAAGCATTCTTACCCTCAGACTCTCTGCACGTTTCCATGTACCAATTATGGAATCTTCGCATCATTGTTGTCAGAGATTTTTCATCTTTGACGAGAGGCTTCCCGTACTCGTATCTGTGTTCGTCCACCTCCAAGAAATCAGGAAGTGCATCGTCAGGCAGGTAATCGTCAAGAATGCCATAACCGGCCACCGTCCCCGGAGCATTAGACACATTGAGCGGGGGGCACGATTGTTGTGCTTGTTCGCCGAGCTGGGCAATTTTTTTCCCCTTTGCTCGTTCTTTTGACCTTTTAGCACTGACAGTAGTTCCCGACCGCTGGGCTTGGAGATATTTCTGTTCAGTAATGCGCTCATAGTTGGTTCTCGGTGGAGACTTTGGTGGTTTCCTCAGGGCATCGATAGTGCGCTTTGCTTTCACCGGATCTACCTTATCCTCCGGAGGTGGATGTCTCTTTGCTTTCACCCCTTCAAAGAACTCCTTCACGTGGGTCCGCACAATCGTATCGTTTTCCTCCTCGGACCTCTCATACGGTAACTTCTCTAGAGGCTTGAGAGATGATGGATCGTATTTGTATTGCCTCCCGCCTCTGGTTGTGCTGCTAGACACCGGAGCAGACGGAGCGGCTGCAACGTCTGTCTTCTTTCGTGCTTGCTTACGAGGCGGAGGAGAAGGAGTACGATGCGCCGGAGCACCCGGGGCGGCGGCGGGTCTCTTCCGCCCTTGCCGGCGAGGCGGAGAAGGAGGATGCTGCTGGCTGCTCGGGAGCGCCGGCGCAAGCGGAGAAGGAGGCGGAGTGCCGCCATGCGCCGGAGAAGGAGGCGGAGTGCCACCACGCGTTCCCTGATCGTTACTCGCCGGAGGAGGAGGCGGTGGAGGAGGCGGAGTGCCCTGACTCGCCGGAGCAGGAGGAGGAGGCGGAGGTGTCCAGTTCAAAAGGTTGATGAGCTCCTTCTTCCATAGGCATGGAGTCTTCAGAGCAGAACCCAGCCTAGTCTCCCCTTCACCGGTAGGGTGGTCAAGCACGAGGTCCTCAAATCCCTCCGTTATTTCATCCACCATCACCTTAGCATATCCTTTTGGAATCGGTTGGCAGTGATAAGTTGTGCCGGGTCCACTAGGATAAACTTGGCCAAAAGCCGCCTTGACCTTCAAAGTCATCCATCGCGCCATCATGTGGCAATTTTGAGACTCCGTGATACCATCCACGGGATAGCTGGCAGGAACCGTCAAGACATGCTCCGGCTGAAGCAGCTCGGTGGAAGCCACGCTGCTTCTCCGCTGAGATGGCGGCGACGGTGACGGGGTCGGGGAAGGGGCGGCGCGCGCGGCGACGGCGACGGGGTCGGGGAAAGGGTGGCGCGCGCGGCGACGGCGACGGGGTCGGGGCAGGGGCGGCGCGCGCGGCGGCGGCGACGGGGTCGGGGCCGGCAGCGGCGGCGGGCGCGGCGACGGTGTCGGGGCAGTGGCTCGGCGGCGGCGACGGCGAGGTGGACCAGCCTGACGGCCTCGGGGCAGGGCTCGGCGGCGACGGCGACGAGGAGCAGAAGGCGTCGGGGCGAGAAGAAATAGATGGATTTTGGCGAAAACTGCTAAGTGCTGTATATATACGAAGGGCATTGGTCCCGGTTCGTGACTCCAACCGGGACTAATGCCCCCCTTTAGTCCCGGTTGGTGCCACCAACCGGGACCAAAGGCCTCATTTTCGGCAGCCCAAAGGGCGGGAACCGTCGGCCTTTGGTCCCAGTTGGTAGCACCAACCTGGACTAATGCCCCCCCTTTAGTCCCGGTTGGTGCCACCAACCGGGACCAAAGGCCTCTGTGCTGCCCGCCTCGGGGCCAAAGTTTAGTCCCACCTCGCTAGTCGAGAGGGGCGCGCAGTGGTTTATAAGCCCCACTGCCGCACCCCTCTCGAGCTCCTCTCCACCGCAGGCTTTCGGGCCTACTTGCTATTACTTTGCCTGATGGGCCTTCTGGGCCTACTGCGGGCCTGAATCCTGGCCCATAGTAGGGTTTCTAGTCGTATTGAGGCCGTGGGGGCCCAGTAGGAGGGATTTTTTTTTGTTTTTTTGTTTTCTTTACTTATTGTTGCTATATTTATTTATTTTCAATTTTTTCTTTTGTTTTCTGCATTATTTATTTTCTTTTGTTTTTTGCTTTATTTTTTAATTGTTTTTTGCTTTTAGTTTTAGGAAAATTATAAACTTTCTGTTAGTGCTATTAGTTTTCAAATTTGAAAGCACTTTTTTTGTTTTTTTGTTTTCTTTCTTGCTTTATTTATTTTATTTTGTTTCTACTTACAACAAAATACTTATTGTTGTTTTTTTCTTTTGTTTTCGGCATTATTTATTTTCTTTTGTTTTTTGCTTTATTTTTTAATTGTTTTTGCTTTTAGTTTTAGGAAAATTATAAACTTTCTGTTAGTGCCATTAGTTTTCAAATTTGAAAACACTTTTTTTGTTTTTTTGTTTTCTTTCTTGCTTTATTTATTTTATTTTATTTCTACTTACAACAAAATACTTATTGTTGCTATTTTTAATTATTACGAGGGCCGAACCATAAGACATTAAAGCATTTCAAATGAACTATGAAAAATTGGCATGGTATCATAAATTGACCCACATAGCATGTGCATGTACAAAACGGACAATGGCATCATACTCGTCAGTTACAAAGTTGGCACGGTATCATCATAATAGTTGCGGGAGAAAGTCTTCACTTTTTCTTCGCTTGTGTCATTTGCTTATTGCGCCGTAACCATGGATAATCTTCACCGTTTATCAGGATGCTGGGGTCAACCTTGACTTTGAAGGGAGGAATTTCATGAAACTTTTCATAATCTTCAGACATGTCTGTCTTGTCCTCCACTCCCACGATGTCCCTTTTTCCTGAAAGAACTATGTGGCACTTTGGCTCATCGTATGATGTATTCGCTTCCTTATCTTTTCTCTTTCTCGGTCTGGTAGGCATGTCCTTCACATAGATAACCTGTGCCACATCATTGGCTAGGACGAACGGTTCGTTAGTGTACCCAAAATTTTTCAGATCCACTATTGTCATTCCATACTGTGGGTCTACCTGTACCCCGCCTCCTGACAGATTGACCCATTTGCACTTAAACAAAGGACCTTAAAATCTACTCCATAGTCAAGTTTCCATATGTCCACTATGTAATCATAATATGTGTCCTTTCCCCTCTCGGTTGTTGCATCAAAGCGGACACCGCTGTTTTGGTTGGTGCTCTTTTGATCTTGGTCAATCATGTAAAATGTATTCCCATTTATCTCGTATCCTTTCCAAATCAATACAGTCAAAGATGGTCCCCTGGACAACAAGTACAGCTCATCACAAACAGTGTTGTCACCTCTGATACGTGCTTCCAACCAACTGCTAAAAGTCCTGATGTGTTCACATGTAATCTAGTCGTCGCACTGCTCCGGGTGTTTGGAGCGCAGACTATTCTTGTGTTCATCGACATACGGGGTCACCAAGGTAGAGTTCTGTAGAACTGTGTAGTGTGCTTGAGACCAAGAATATCCGTCCCTGCATATTATTGAGTCCCTTCCAAGCGTGCCTTTTCCAGTCAGTCTCCCCTCATACCGCGATTTTGGGAGACCTATCTTCTTAAGGCCAGGAATGAAGTCAGCACAAAACCCGATGACATCCTCTGTTTGATGGCCCATGGAGATGCTTCCTTCTGGCCTAGCGCGGTTAAGGACATATTTCTTTAGGACTCCCATGAACCTCTCAAAGGGGTACATATTGTGTAGAAATACGGGGCCCAGTATGACAATCTCGTCAACTAGATGAACTAGGACGTGTGTCATGATATTGAAGAAGGATGGTGGGAACACCAGCTCGAAACTGACAAGACATTGCACCACATCACTCCTTAGCCTTGGTATGATTTCTGGATCGATCACCTTCTGAGAGATTGCATTGAGGAATGCACATAGCTTCACAATGGCTAATCGGACGTTTTCCGGTAGAAGCCCCCTCAATGCAACCGGAAGCAGTTGCGTCATAATCACGTGGCAGTCATGAGACTTTAGGTTCTGAAAGTTTTTGTCTGTCATATTTATTATTCCTTTTATATTAGACGAGAAGCCAGTCGGGACCTTCATACTAAGCAGACATTCAAAGAAGATTTCCTTCTCTTCTTTGGTAAGAGCATAGCTGGCAGGACCTTCATACTGCTTTGGAGGCATGCCGTCTTTTTCGTGCAAACGTTGTAGGTCCTCCCGTGCCTCAACTGTATCTTTTGTCTTCCCATACACGCCCAAGAAGCCTAGCAGATTCACGCAAAGGTTCTTCGTCACGTGCATCACGTCGATTGAAGAGTGGACCTCTAGGTCTTTCCAGTAGAGTAGGTCCCAAAATATAGATTTCTTCTTCCACATGGGTGCGTCTCACCCAGCGTCACTCAGAACAGCTAGTGCGTCGGGACCCTTTCCAAAGATTACGTGTAAATCATTGACCATAGCAAGTACGTGATCACTGGTACGCATGGCGGGCTTCCTCCGGTGATCTGCCTCGCCTTTGAAATGCTTGCCTTTCTTTCAACATTGATGGTTGGTCGGAAGAAATCGACGATGGCCCAGGTACACATTCTTCCTGCAGCTTGCCAGGTATATACTATCGGTGTCATGTAAACAGTGCGTGCATGCCTGGTATCCCTTGTTTGTCTGTCCTGAAAGGTTACCGAGAGCGGGCCAATCGTTGATGGTCACGAACAACAACGCCTTTAGGTTAAATTCCTCCTGTTTGTGCTCATCCCACATACGTACACCGTTTTCATTCCACAGCTATAAAAGTTCTTCAACTAATGGCCTTAGGTACACATCAATGTTGTTGCCGGGTTGCTTAGGGCCTTGGATGAGAACTGGCATCATAATGAACTTCCGCTTCATGCACATCCAAGGAGGAAGGTTATACATACATAGAGTCACGGGCCAGGTGCTGTGATTGCTGCTCTGCTCCCCGAAAGGATTAATGCCATCCGCGCTTAAAGCAAACCATACGTTCCTTGGCTCACTTGCAAACTCATCCCAGTACTTTCTCTCGATTTTTCTCCACTGCGACCCGTCAGCGGGTGCTCTCAACTTCCCGTCTTTCTTACGGTCCTCACTGTGCCATCGCATCAACTTGGCATGCTCTCCATTTCTGAACAGACGTTTCAACCGTGGTATTATAGGAGCATACCACATCACCTTTGCAGGAACCCTCTTCCTGGGGGGCTCACCGTCAACATCACCAGGGTCATCTCGTCTGATCTTATACCGTAATGCACCGCATACCGGGCATGCGTTCAGATCCTTGTACGCACCGCGGAAGAGGATGCAGTCATTAGGGCATGCATGTATCTTTTGCACCTCCAATCCTAGAGGGCATACGACCTTCTTTGCTGCGTATGTACTGTCGGGCAATTCGTTATCCTTTGGAAGCTTCTTCTTCAATATTTTCAGTAGCTTCTCAAATCCTTTGTCAGGCACAACATTCTCTACCTTCCACTTCAGCAATTCCAGTACGGTACCGAGCTTTGTGTTGCCATCTTCGCAATTGGGGTACAACCCTTTTTTGTGGTCCTCTAACATGCGATCGAACTTCAGCTTCTCCTTTTGACTTTCGCATTGCGTCCTTGCATCGACAATGACCCGACGGAGATCATCATCATCGGGCACATCGTCTGGTTCCTCTTGATCTTCAGCAGCTTCGCCCGTTGCAGCATCATCGTGCACATCGTCTGGTTCCTCTTGATCTTCAGTAGCATCACCGTATTCAGGGGGCACATTGTTGTCATCGTACTCTTCTTCTTCGCCTCTTCCATCATAACCCCTATTTCTCCGTGCCTCGTCCAAACATTATAGTGTGGCATGAAACCCTTGTAAAGCAGGTGGGTGTGGAGGATTTTCCGGTCAGAGTAAGACTTCGTATTCCCACATATAGGGCATGGACAACACATAAAACCATTCTGCTTGTTTGCCTCAGCCACTTCGAGAAAATCATGCACGCCCTTAATGTACTCGGAGGTGTGTCTTGAACCGTACATCCATTGCCGGTTCATCTGCGTGCATTATATATAATTAAGTGTGTCAAAAATCATTACAGAACATCATGAATAGATAATTAAGTAACCAAATTAATAGAAGTTCATCATCACATTAAAACCAAAGTACATACATAGTTCTCATCTAACAACATAAAGCTCTGCAGAGCATCTAAATTAATTAATCCATACACTGAAACTATGTAAAACATTTCAATGCGAAAACAAATGCGATCATAATCGCAATCAATGTAACAACTGATCCAACGGCATAATGATATCAAGCCTCGGTATGAATGGCATATTTTCTAATCTTTCTAATCTTCAAGCGCATTGCATCCATCTTGATCTTGTGATCATCGACGACATCCGCAACATGCAACTCCAATATCATCTTCTCCTCCTCAATTTTTCTAATTTTTTCCTTCAACAAATTATTTTCTTCTTCAACTAAATTTAACCTCTCGACAATAGGGTCGGTTGGAATTTCCGGTTCAACAACCTCCTAGATAAATAAAATCTATGTCACGTTGGTCGGCATAATTTTCATAAACAATAAATGAACCAGTAGTTATGAAAAGATAATATATACCACATCTGAATCATAGACAGGACGAGGGCCGACGGGGGCGGATACCAAAACCATCGCACTATATAAGATGCAATAATAAAAGTAAGAAAATTATACAAGTATCTATATAAATATACAAGATTTTTTTTCCTTTCAGAAAGAAGATAAGAACAAGAGGCTCACCACGGTGGTGCCGGCGACGAGATCGGCGCGGGCGATCGATGGCGGTGAAGACGGGGACGGGACGTGACGGACCGCTAAACCTAGACAAATATTGAGGAAAATTGAGCTTGGAGGTCGAGCTTGGAGAGGAGAAAGCTTAAGTAGTGTGGCTTGGGCATTCCATCGAACACCTCGTGTGCATAGGAGGTGAGCTAGAGCACCACAAAGCTCTCCCCACGCCGGCCACGAAAAATAGAGCACTGGGAGTGCTCTGCTCGCGGGCGAGGGGTAGATATAGAAAATTAATTGGTCCTGGTTCGTGCCACGAACCGGGACTAAAGGGCAGCCTTTGGTCCCGGTTCACTCCACCAACCGGGACCAATGGTTGTGGGCCAGGAGCGAGGCGCATTGGTCTCGGTTCGTCCCACTAATCGGAACCAATAGGTGCAGCCGAACCGGGACCAATGGCCCACGTGGCCCGGCCGGCCCCCGGGGCTCACAAACCGGGTTCAATGCCCCCATTGGTCCCGGTTCTGGATTGAACCGGGACTAATGGGCTGACCCGGCCTGGACCATTGCCCCCTTTTCTACTAGTGGTAGTAGCAAATTTCACCCATCTCTCTCTCTCTCTCGTATGCATTTTCTACTATGTAGCTCCATGTGAATGTACATGCCGATGTTCAGCAAATAGCAGCAAAATATAACTTATAGAAAAAGAAACTTAATACACATGGCTCAGAGAAAAGTGAGAACAGTGAACTTGTAGCTCATAGAATCTGAAGTTCTTTGGATCGAACTTGGACTTTTATCCGGCGCCAAACTGTACTTCTTTGAATCTGAAGATGTAGTATAAGAAGCAGCAACAGCAACCAGCAGCACTGCCACCATGTTCAGGAGCACCATCTCACGCAATACAATGTTTGGCAAATGGAAAGAGAAAGAGAAACATTGTGTGGAGACACAAAATCAAGGAAAAATGGAAAGAAAGGTACTACCGCAGCAGCAACATCATCACTTCTCACACACAAAAATAGCTAAATGTCTGGCGATTCACGACGGCAAACTCGAATGGCCGTCAGAACTTGACGGTGACAGAGAGGCTGGGTGGGTGGCGGCGGGGGCGCACCGGGGCCGAGGGAGGCTGCGGTGGGAAGCACGCCGTGGCCATGGGGCTAGCGGCGGGAGGCGCGCTGGAGCCAAGGAGGTGGCGGCAGGCAGTGGATCGGGAGGTTGCCGGGGCGCTGGTGGGGGATCGTGGGAGGAATCGGGGGGCGCTGGTGTGGATCGTGGGATCCGGGGAAGGGTGGACCGGTGGGGGCATGAGTGTTTTTTTTCTTTTTAGGAAGGGGTGTGGGTGATTAAGAAGTTTGGGAACAACTAATCGCATCTATATAGGGCGCGCCGTGATCCAAATAACTATTCTGATCCCAGGATCAAAATAGTGTTGTCATATATATATATATATATATATATATATATATATATATATATATATATATATTCCAGGTGGTAGATTTTCCTTCTACGGTCAATATTTAATTAGCTAACCGAAATCTGGGCCGGCACAGAGAGCAGTGCTAATTTGTAGTTGAACGCCTTAGGCTGGTTGTAATGGGGAGTATCATATACTAGTATCATGTATATATGATACTAATGTATGATACTGCCTCCCTAATGCATAGTATCATATATTAGTATCATGCAGTACTCTATTTATTGCCATGTATGACACAAAGTAGCATAACATTTAATATGATACGATATCATGATATGATACTACACCCTTTTTTTCTTCATTTAATGCTATGACACCTCATCAAAATTGCCTAGTTGGCATGTATGATACTAGCTATGATACTGCCATTACGACCAACCTTAGTGTTCATTTCTTGCGAGATTTTCCAACACACGAGAATTGCAACGGATCGAGGAGGCCTTTTGCGTTGACGCCTCGGTGGCACACAAAAAACTGCCTGATGTTGCGCCACATCGACACCCGGTCCATACCTGCAAAATAGGTTAACATCGTGGCCTGCATTCTCCTAGAACATCTGACATTCAAAGAGCGTGTGAGAAGCAATTCCTGCTTTAGAATCTGCGAACTGACTTGTGACCCTGGAGAATGTTCATCTGAAGTCCAATATAGGTGTAAAGACGATTCTAAAGATCCCAGCATGCATGAGTCTTTGGTGAAAGACGATTCTAAAGAACGAAGTCAGGTGAATATTCTCCAGGGTGTACTTCATCCGATTGGTAGCTTCATTTGAGAAGGTTGGTGCTTTACACTATATAGTGGACTATGTAGCAGTGTAAAGAGAACTGTCCGGCCCCCTCAAATAGTTCCATCCCGTGTGATGATTTCCATCCTCAATAGTATAAACTTATTTGCTTGTTGTACTTGCCATTTGACTACCTGGCACCCATTTTCTTTCACAAACAAAAAGGATTAATAAATCATGCATGTAATTTGCGTAACCAAATTAATCGCATAACCATAAACCATACCAAATTAATCACAACCATAAACCATACTCATGAGTAGTATATATAACAGCAGCAACAACAAACAACAATAACCGAAAGAGACAAAGCACATGCATGATGGAGTTTGCTTTAAACTATCAAGTCTATTTTACTTGGATGGCATGATCAAGTTATGACATGACAAAGTTTTGGCATCAAGATGGCGTCATCCATCATGCATATGCATCTGATGCATGCGCCGGCCGGCCTACGACTAGGACTACGACTACGAGTACGAGGCATCATCATCATGCGCGCGCTAACGGCCGAACTCGTGCATGGCAAAGGCGCCCAGCACAATCAAAAGGCCAAGGATTCTCCCTCCACCACCATGACCCCCTTGGCCTGCAGCAGCTTTGCAGAGTGATTGATCTCCAAGACCACCACCACTGCGTTAATCATCACGGCGGCGAGCACCCGGCGCCTGTCGACGTACTACTACTGCTCCTCCATGCCATGCACCGGCGACAGCCGCCATCGCCACTATATGTATGTTGCCGTCGGGGATCGGGCGTCTAATTAATCATCTGCATTATATTAGCAGCACCTAACACCCCACCACGCTCGTGCAAGGACAGAAGAGTAACTAGTCCTAGGAATCCTAGGTAGCGTGGGCGAGGCCTCGCACTAGCTGTCTTCCTCGAATGATTGAGCTAGCTGATAGTGGGAGTAGATAATCAGAGCACTCTTCAGCACTGCCACAGATCAAATCTAGATTGTAAAGTAAGAGCAAACTGTATGACTAAGGTGCTGTTCGGCATCGCTCCGCTCCACAGCTCCCGGAGCGGAGTTGGCGGAGCTGTAGGTCAAAATGGTGGAGTTGCCAGTCACCCGCTCCGCAGATTCCGGGAGCGGATCATTACCGAACAGGGCCTAAATCCGCTTCTTTTTGAAGGAAGAAAAATTGTGGTCTACTGTTGTATTATTACCTGCAATTTTTATTTTTTTTGTGTATGGATGCATTGATTTGCTAGGCTGCCGCGACGCCTTGTCCTGAACAGAGGAAGCGGTTTTCTGGCAAAAAACAAAATAAGAAAGACAAAAGCCAAAGAGCAACTGTTCGAGCCGTCAATTCTCTGGTCCTGCCTCGCTATTTCGGAGGACCATTCTGGACTCACGCGCACCAAACGACATATAGGCACCACCATACCAAATCAGAGCAACGACCCGTCGAAAACAAAATGTATGAGCATGAAGATTGCGAGCCATATGCCGGCGGTCTCCATCTGATGCATACAGGACATATAGGTGGTCGCCCCCGATCTAGGAAACATTCTTCCTAGCCTGGAGGAGGCTTCAGCTCCAGAGTTGTCCCCTGCTGGGTGTAGGTCAGGTGTAGCTTTAGTTCAACTGTATGGTGATCCAGAATAGACTGAAGCTTCTGACATGCAGGCAAGCAGACAAGAGGTGGGCGCATTTGACAAAGGAAAGCTAACTAACTATTAGAAAATATATTATCCATGTTTAACGATGTGCTACCTGATATGGTGTGTAGTAGAAAACCTCTCTGCTGGTGGTCGAAAGTCGGCACCAAGATCATCAGCTATGCAATATCTAGTTTCAGAAACAAGCGAAGATAGAGCTCATGAGTAAGATTATTACTCCCTCTGTAAAGGAATGTAAGAACACTCTTATATTTCTTTACCGAAGGAGTACAATTTAATATCGACAGAACTCGCGTCTCATCGAGAGAACAAAACTCTCATGCCTTCTCACCGGCAAATTAACACAACAGGAAAAAGCTTATAAGACAGGTGTGCAATCCACTCGGCGATGAGTAATTTCACCTCGGCAGCAACTCGCCGAATGTGACACTCGGTGATGATGCGCACTATGCCTATACCCAGACAGTTTATGAACATAGGTGGCAGGTCTTTGTTATCGACACGGCAAAGAGGTACACCGAGTAAAAAGTAGTAGCCCACGGTAAAAATGAAAAAAGGCAACTGACGGCTTGGCCACGTTAACGGCGGTGTGTAAGCTGAGTGCCAGGGCTCGGCTTCCGTCCGTGTCAAAGGGTCATCACACGAGGACAAACACATCGAGAATTACAACAAACTGATCACAATAATGTTAGACATCTCTGTATTGAAGAACGACATACAACAGATGACACATAGCTACTGTTTGGAACCCATGGTCCAAAGAGCACTATCCCCACATCGTCATCATTGCAGCAAAGTTGATGAAGAAGGCTCCGGCAGAGGAAGGTGTTCTGCAATCATGGATGGTTGTGTGGTCTTTGGATAGGACCTCCTCCATCCTAGGTTATTTATCTATTTTTACTCTTTTTTTGTATGACAACATTTCTTTGAACATATTCACTCTGCATCTCGTTATGTAGAATCTGGACACTCCTGTAGTGCGTGCGATTGAATCAGCTCTATATACGAAAAATATCCTTATAAAAATAAGCAAGTTTGGGCTTGGACAGTGTCAACATCCGACAGCGTTAAAACAGGTTATCGCCAAGTCGGCGTGTAGCGATGACACCGACCGCGCTAGGCTCCACAGGTCACCGTCGCCAGCCCCGGTGACGGAGGAAGCGTGTAGGGTTCCACCGCCGGAGTAGGAGGTGGTGCCACCAAGCTCGTCGGCGATGTAGGACATGCTATTCGTCGTATTTGCCGACGCTGGGTGAGAGAGGCCGTTGAGCTCGTACGCCGCCAGCCGGTCAAGATCGTCCCAGTCACGGCCGTACTCGGCCGGCGGCGGCAGGAGCCCGCCGGGGACAACGTGCTCGAGCGGTGGGAGCTTCATGAACTTATCGTACTGCAGGGTGCTGCTGCCGCTGTGGCACGCGCCGTTGATCAGGTGGTCCAGCGCTGACGATGACGGGTTGGTGGGCTTGGTCTCCTGCTTGCAGGATGCCGTGGATGAGCGGCCCATATAGCTGAGGATGTGATCGAGCGCGTCGTCGCTGTGCGGCAGGTGCTGCTGCTGGTGCATGTGCGCCTTGGCCTTGTCGCTGGCGGCGGTCACCGCGGACGAGCAGTTGCTCTGGCTGTACTCCATGGCACCGGCGCCGACCAGCTTGTTGGACGCTGCGCCGCCGCCGTTCTGGTGCTGCACGACGATGTTCTTCTTCCTGAACACCCTACAGATGACCCACCCGTCCTCCTGTGCCGGCGGCGACTGGTCTCCGGCCACGCCGCGAACCTGCGCATATCATACGGAGATGACACCGCCAATTCATTTACAATTAGATCGATCAGTCGCTACAAAGAGCGAAAGTAAATCGATGTGCTTAATTACATGTGATTATTTTTATCGTAATTAGAGTAGGCTAATTATGCACGGTGTTGAATTTTCGCTGCAAGGTACTCCCACTACCGAAGCCAGCTCTAAAGGTTTGTCGATGGATCTCAAATATATTCATGCATGCATGTACGCCCTTTATCATGAAAAAAAGAAAATGCATGCATGCACGTAGGGTTTGACCATAGAAAAGGCTCGCTCGGTAATGGAGGTTGGCTGCCAAAGTTTGGCATTGCCAATATTTGACAAGCTAACATTTGGCAAAACCAAAAGTTGCCAAAAATTGATAACTTTTTGAGAGGTGGGCAAGAATCAATTGATAGCCAACCAATTGAGCACCAAACTTAGACTTGCCAACAATTGGCATGCCAATTATTAGCACGAAACCAATTAGGCTCTTAGTATCCTTTCCGTGACGCCGACCCATCCAAAGGAAATCACAGCTCCCACTGGCAAATTAACCCATTGCATCATGTCATGTGTGTTCCCATTCCCAACCACCACCCGGACATAATCTTCACTAGACCTTGTCGTCTACAGTCGCATATGTGCCACGTGTACATACATAGAAAGAGTACGTGCGTACAGTACGTACGTTGATCGCACACATGCACCACTCGCGAGCTATTTCCATCCCTGTCGGCCACCGTGCATGTAGTCGCAACGTACTACAGTAGTATAGTGCGAACTGGAAGTACGTGGTACAGTAGACGTACCGGGGATGAGATGCCGGAGTAGTAGGAACTTGCGTCGCCGGCAGCAAAGACGGGGCTGGTCGCAGCGGCGACGGCGTCGTCAAGGCGGTACTCGTGCATGATCCAATCAGACTTGTGGCCGTGTGGGGCACGGCCCTTGTAGAAGACGAGCGTCTTGCGCATGCCGATGCGGCCGGACCCGGCGGCGGAGTAGATGCCCTTGTCCCGGCCTGTGGCCTTCCAGAACCCGGCTGCGGTGGCGCGGTTGGTGCGCGTTCCCGTTGGGTACTTCTTGTCCTTGTGGCTGAACAGGTACCAATCGTTCTGCGGGCCGGTTCCGATCCGGCAGCGCTCTGCATGCGTTTTCCATGGCCAATTAGTTCACCAATGAACCCATGAGTACGTACCTGCAAGCTAGCATTGTGCAACGGGAGTGTAGGATCGAGCATCGAAGCAAGGAACTCATGCACTCACCTTGGATGTCCCATGGCTCAAGCTTGTTGAGGTCGACGTCGGGGATGACATCGAGGTCGATGCGCTGCGAGGCCACCTTCTTGGCGAGGTAGTAGGTGAGCAGCTCCTCCTCCGTCGGGTGGAACCGGAACCCCGGCGGCACCACCGACTGCCCGTTCACGGAGATGCTCATGGTCGACGGGTGAATCTCTCTCTCACACACACACAGCGATCACTAGAGGATAGATAAAGAAGGCACTACTGTAGCTGGAGTGAAATGATCCACCTAGCTATAGCCTAAAACCAGCAACAACTGATGAGAGGGAGTAGGAGGGGAGGGGAGACGATGGTGTTGAGTCGAGGGGAATGAAGTTGTTGCCGGTGATGGGGTGCAAGGAAACAATGGCAACGAATGGGGGGTGGTCATATATAGCTGCTGCCAAGCTAGCTAGCCTTGGATTAGTTACGTTCGTTCGGGAGGAGAAGTACCACCAACCTTGAGAGGGAAACGCCGAGGCAACCATGGCCCAAACCGAACTGATCCCCTCTGCGTGACCGCCGTCGCCCGGTAAATCAGCATGCATGGCCAGCATAACCACCACGGCAACAGAACAGCACCGTCGATCAGCAACACAGCAACAGGAACGGTCGATCAATGTGTCTCTCTTCTCGTTCATGTTCACGGTTGACGCTGTCATAAATTAAGAGGAAATTAAACTGCAGAAAGTAAAAGATGTGTGCGTGCCAGCCGTTTCTCTCTTTTATTTCATGTTCATGCGTGACGTTGTCATAAATTATAAGAGGAAATCAAGTTCCACAAGGTACTAGATCGCATGACGGAGTAGTAAAAGTTGCATTGCTCGCCTTTGGTTGGAGGGAAGAAAGCCCAGAGCAACTAATGGAACAGCTTTCTTGACTTCTCTGGTGAACCGATAAAGAAAGGTGTGCATATGCATGGATGTTGATTCTGCAGCTCAGTTGTAGGGTTCGGCCCTGCTGTGCATATCTGTCTCCTGCTTTTCCCTCTACAGGAGCAAAAAGCCAGGATGGAGACTAGAAATTGATAGAAATAATTGCCTTTGAAAATTATTGATAGCATAAGTTGTCACAGGAGAACAACGGCTGCTGTCTTTGATATTTCAGGCTGTACTATAGCTGTGACCTGATTAATTGACCAAGGCTGCAGATGGTATTGTAGTTTATTTACTGTTAATTTGAATATATGCACGCTCTCATGTGCACTTTTTTATTAGCTGTTTCTACTTATGAAATGAGATTTCTATTCCGATATGGAAGATGGGCGGGACTTTTGTCGATCATAGACTTCATTCAGTCTCCTCGCAGAAAAAAAAAGAAAAAAAAGAGCCTTCATTCGATCGAGATTAAACCTATGAAATGGTGAGTTGACGATCTGTTTGCATATCATTATAGTTCCAACATAATGGCATGGCAAGCTTTTCGACGATTCATGAAACGAGTGGTCGTCAGATCTTACAAATGTATGAGCAAGGGGTGATCCATGCCTCTATGGGTAGTTTCCTCATAGGTCTATGACAACTTTCATGTTTAAAAAATACACGTATATGGGAAATTGTGTTTTTACAGTCTCTTTTTTACATTGTCTATTTTTTACAATGTCATAGTGTCAAAAAGCGTCTAGTACTTTGATACAGATGGAGTACCATAGTTGTACACCACTCCACGTCAAAATAATTGAGTTTATTCCTTGTTGAACCGTGTATTTTGTAATGTAGTGAGACTTATATTTCAATTTTTGCGATAATGTGAAGCACGTTTTGTATCATATATCTATTCCACTTGGAATCACATTTGACCAATTAATGAGGTGTCCCTAACAAAACTGCTAGCACAGCTTGTCGAGGACACAACGCTTTGAACAGATGTGCAGGTGGAGGATATAGTACTCCTGTACTTTTATATTCCTGCGCTTTTTATATATAACACGTGTTCCAAATAGCTCGGCTAGCTGTGCGCGCGGCGATTAACCCGTTGCACGTACACACGGAATGCACATATATGAGCACCTAACAGTGTAGCACGGCAGTGCACGCTCCACTCCTTTCCGACGACTTCCTCCCACCCGTACGTGCACGAATGGGCGCACGTTGGTTTCGCGGCCTCATACCCGCGTGCCCAGCCCCCGGGGATAAGTCGTTGCCCCGGCGCGTCGTCGAGGCCGGCCTATTTTCTCCGTGCTGCAAGCCACGCGATAGCCCAAGTCAATCGTGCACACATATGCATGGTCGCCCCATGCCCCGTCGTGGCGACCGGCCGGCCGTACATGCCTGCCCCCGCGCTCCAGCGCGCGAGGGCCGGCACGCACACACGTACAATCCGTGCCCGCCGAGTCTGCCGGGCGCGCGCGGGGCCACGGTGGTGAACGCGCATGCACTGCCTTGCCGGCACGGTGGGTGGCCATCGATTTGAGCAATTAAATATGTGTATATGTCATGAAAAGTATATCACTAGATTTCTACACGGATGTAGTTTTTAAATATATATTTTTTGTCACATATAGTACATATTTAGATAGTTAAATCGTCGACCTAGAACTACACGAATGACTTATTCACCGAGACGGAGATAGTACATCTTTTCTGTGCCAGCTAACGCTATCCGATTGCAAAAAGGAAAGGAGAGGCAAATTTTAACATGCTCCCTCCTATCCTTCTTTTTACATACAAGATAAGAACAGAGGTGTTTGTTTCCAGGGACTTATTGGTTTAGGGACTTAAAAAAGCCCCTATAAGTCCCATCTAAACCAAACAGGAGGGACTTATAGGGACTTAAAGTGATCATTTAGGACTTATGAAATAAGACTCTCAAGGAGGGACTTATAGAGACTTATAGTTGTAATATGGTCTTGTAGGAACTTATAAGTCCCATAAACCAAACAGGTAGGGACTTTTTAGGGACTTGGGACTTATAAGTTGGGACTAAAAAAAGTCCTAGGAGTTATGAACCAAACAGAGCCGACCACTAATTAATAAGATCAACGGCTCAGATCTAATATATAATCATACCAGTAATTAATGAGTTAATCAGACCACTAATTAACCACGTCATAGTTCTTCTGCCACGACATGTGAAATGAGGAGGTAAGAGGGAGCAATGGTAAAACTGCTCGAAAAGAGAACTATGACGTGGTTCCCCTAACACAACACGTACGGTTATTACAGTGGCAGGCAGAGGAACTCTTATGTTTTGTGTGTTCTTCACCTTTTCACTTTCAGACCTGTACCCACAGCCACATAGCATTGATCAACTACCCCGTTGCATGCGTGGTTTCTCTCCGTTACGGACGTACTGCAGCGATTCGGCATCATAGCTTCTGGCTTCCTGGAGAGGCCTTTCCTGCAGGTCCATGCACGTACGCATCACACCTCTCTCTTAGCTTAGCTAGCTAGTTGCTAGTGATAACCCTAGCTAATGTGCATGATTATGCATGCACCAAACTAATTAATCAGGCTGTCATGGACTGATGGCTGTACGGCCGATGGTAATCGCGAGCTGTGTGTCGAGCCGTTAATGGCCACTCCGGCCTTGATGTGTCCAGCCGCTGGCCTCCAAACGGCCCTACTACCTGCTGCACCCTAGCTCTTTCCTTTCTTTTCCTTTGAAAACTATCACGGCGCTTTGCTTGCTAGTCCGTGTCTGTGTCTCCGTGCATCTCACGATCGACCCGTGCATGCATCACTGTTGCTGCTGCAGGAGTCGCCGTGCTACCAAAGGCTGAGTTAAATGAATCAAGAATGGAAGCGAGTAGTGGTCAACGACGGCAGACAGACCGATGGATGGATGGATATGTGGATTCGACGGACGACGTGCATCTGGATATCTAATCTAAACTAATCCGACTGAACCCGAACGTGTCGACCTGCAACACGTCCGATCGGCCCCATGAATGAACTATATGATGGGCGTTGCGTATGCACTTGATGATGAGTTTTACCGGCAATGATCGACCGATTTGAGTGACGTGGACTTCCTCATCTCTTTTACCAGAAAAATGCCTGTGCATTTCTGCTCGTCGGGACGACGCGGAAAGACCAAATTTTCGACACAGATGGGATGGGTGGGTGGACAATTGCCTCTACTGTAGTCGGCATGCCTCGGTGCATACCGATTGATGTAGTACTGTTGTTGCTCGGTGGCCTACTGGAAGACACGGTTTTCATTTTCACCGTTCGGAACCATGCATCTACTCCCTCCGTTTCTAAATACTTGTCTTTCTAGAGATTTTAACAAGTGGCTACATACGACGGCGTCAAGTGTCGTTGATGTCCCTTAATTCCTTCTGCTTTCTTTCTTGCTAGCTGGCCCTCCGGAAAGAGGAAAGACAAAGAAAAGAGAAAGAAAACCCACATATTTTTGAGCGATGATGAAGAGCAAGAATGTTTGCGTATGTGTAGGCCATGTATTGATTGGGTGATGTAAGTGAGGAGCCGATTTGGACTTGACACGAGCTAACACTAAGTAAGCGCTATGGATATATGGTGGTGCAGTGTGTTATGGATGGATGCTTGAGATCTAAAGTAAAAAGAGCTCAAATCATAGAAGGACAATGAGTCAAGCTCGACCTTCCTCCTTGATGTTTGCGCCGGCACAGAGGGCACTGCTGATTTGTACTTGAAGGCCTTAGTGTTAATTTCTTGCGAGATTTTCCAACGCACGAGAATTGCACCGGGTCGGGGAGTGGCCTTTTGCGTGGACGCCTCAGTGGCACAAAAAACTGTCTAATGTTGCGCCACATCAGCACCCGATCCATACCTGCAAAATAGGTTAACATCGCGGACTACATTCTCCTAGAACATATCACATTCGAAGAATGTGTGAGAAGCAATTCCGGGAGCAGCTTTATAGAGCTGGAATAAAAGATCAGTGCAGGCTCCAGCTGACTTTGTGCTTTAGAATTTGGACGGCGGACCGACTTGTGACAATAGGATTGCCCTCAGCCTGGAGGGATATTCATCTCAAGTCCAATATAGGTGTAAAGACGATTCTAAAGACCAAATACCCCCAGCATGTCTTTGGTGAAAGACGATTCTAAAGACCAAATACCCCCAGCATGTCAGGTGAATATCCTCCAAGGTGTACTTCATCCGATCGGTAGCTTGACTTGAGATGGCCAGTACTTTATACCTATACTCAATATTGCTCTAGCCGTACTCACCGTCTGACTAGCTGGCTCCCATTTTCTTTCTTTCCCAAACAAAAATGATTAAATCATGCATGTACTTTGCTTAACCAAATTAATCGTTTAACCATAGATAATACTCCCTCCGTTCCTAAATATAAGTCTTTGTAGAGATTCCACTGATAGGCTACATACAAAGCAAAATGAATGAATCTGAACTTAAAATGCATCTATATGCATCCGTATGTGATTCATAATGGAATCTCTACAAAGACTTACATTTAGGAACAGATGGAGTACTCATGGAATCTCTACAAAGAAATATAAGAGCATTTAGTCATTACTTATATTTCTTTAGAAAAAGAGTATGTATTGCAGTAGCAATAGCAGCAGCAGCAAGAACAACAACAACAACCGAAAGAAACAAAGCACAAGCATGATGGTGAGAGTTTGCTTTAAACTATCAAGTCTATTTTACTTGGATGGCATGATCAAGTTATGAGTTATGACAAAGTTTTGGCATCAGGATGGCATCATCCATCATGCATATGCATCTGATGCATGCGCTGGCCGGACCGGGCGTGGCCTACGACTAGGAGGCATCATCAATTCATCATCATGCGCGCGCTAACGGCCGAACTCGTGCATGGCAAAGGCGCCACGCCAAGGATCAAAAGGCCAAGGCCAAGGCCAAGGATTCTCTCCTCCATGCCATGCACCGTCGACAGCCGCCATCGCCTCTATGTATGTTGCCGTCAGGGATCAGGCGCGCGTCTAATCATCGGCACCCTACCACGATTGCAAGGACGGAAGAGTAAGTAGTCCTAGGAATCCTAGGTAGCAGCCGCTAGTGTGGGCGAGGCCTCGCACTAGCACTAGCTCTTTCCTCGAATGATTGAGTTGTGTTTGAGCTGATAGTGGGGAGTTGATACTCAGAGCCTTCTTCAGCACTTGCACACATCAAATGTCTATTGGTGTGCTATTACCTGCAGTATTTTATTTTATTTTACTTTTGTCAATGGGTGCATTGATGAATTGCTAGGCTGCCTCAACGCCTTGTCCTGATTCCTGAACAGAGGGAGCAATTTTCCTGCAAAAAAACAAAATCAGAAAGGAAAAAAGCAAATGGCAACTGTTTGAACCGTCAATTCTCTGGTCCTGCCTGGCTATTTCGAAGGACCATTCTGGACTCACCCGCACCAAACGACCGGTGCCCATCACAGCAAATCAGAGCAGCGACCCGTCGAAAACAAAATGTATGAGCATGAAGATTGCGAGCCATATGGCAAGGGTCTCCATCCGACGCAAACATGACATATCGGCAGTCGCCCCTGACCTAGGAAACATTTTTCATACCTGGAAGAGGCTTCATGGTTTGAGCGTTGCCTCGAGTGTAGACCGTGCCGGGTTTAGTAGGTCAGGTGTAGCTTCAGTTCAGCTGTATGGTAATCAAGAATTGGCCTAAAGCCTCTTGCGTGCAGGCAACCTGACAGAAGACACGCGCATTTGACAAAGGGAAACTGACCAACAGTGAGAAAAATATGTTATCTATATATGTTTGGTGATGTGCTACAGCTAAACTACTTGCACCTGATGTGGGGTGCGGGAGAACTCTGCTGGCAGTCCAAAGTCGGGCACGGAGAACATCAGCTCTGCAGTTGGCATCTGGCTTCAGAAACAAGCGAAAACGGAGCTCATGAGAATATATAATGCTAACAATTGAATCTCGAATGAACTCGCGTGTCACCGAGAGAACAGAACTCACCTGCATTCTGACTGCCACGCTACAGGTGCATCGACAATGATCCTCAAATCATACTGACCAAGTCAATCATAATAACTTGTCGAGCACACTTGCGGGGATGCGGAATTGAGATTCTGGAACACCGTAGCGCATCTCCTTCCATCAATCACATGCAAAAAAAGGTTGCAAGCACACAGGATTGTGGTATGCTTCACATTTCTTCCCATGAATCAGACAGCTCGCACTGCGATGCCACGTCCTCCTTTGCTTTGGCTCGTGTTGTGGGCATCAGACCTGAGAGCAAATAAAGCAGCAGCAGCAGCTTCGACCACCAGCGTCGCATACGTGCAGCCTCGCGACGCTGTCCAACCTGCATCCGAAGGATCGATCATCAGTCCATGTCCAACCCGCAGTGCAGATGGATGGGAAACAGGGCAACAAGTGCAGACCAAGGCAAGCACCATCTGGGAACTAGACTGCGACAGGCCACCAAAGTCATTCATGGAGAAGATACATCCGATCGGGTAAAAGGAGAGCCCATACCAGGATAACCATTTGTCCATGTCTGCAGCCTGCATGACCAGGCCGGCAAGAGCTAGTGACTTGAGGGAGTGCCCACAGCACCAGAGGAGTAACAAACTTGGTTTATTTATTTTAGCTGCATGAAAGTTTTCAACACCAAATCAAATCAGCTACTCCAGGCACTAACTCTGAGGAGAAGTGCCTTCCCTAAAGATCTGATGTTAACATGAGCAAAAAGGAGAACAATTACTAGGCAAGCTAGAATCCGGGCTTTACCATGCATAGCTCCATCCACTAGATGAAAAGTTGCTCCACCTTGTTAATGATCACCGGTTCTGAAACCATCCGTTAACACGTCATAACGAACTTTTCATTATGGTAGATTCAGTAAGGTTTACCCTAGCAAGCACGATCGGGACGTTTTCCTTCTCCTCGGTCCGGGTGGAAATCAAATCCTATTAAGCTCATCTCTATAGTAAAATAATACTAGTTGTTTCACCACACAGAAACCAAGGATTAGTTGCCAGCTGATTTTCAGCAGGGAAAGCTGCACCTTTTCAAACCATAACTAAGCTTTCTTTTGCAAAACTTGAGGAGTTAAGTATATGCACTAAAACTATTTAAATGGCCTCAATGCATCTTTGACTTCCAGTTTAGTACTAGAACTACCTTAAGTCCACTTTACTTGTTTCTAGATCATCTGTCGTAGACCCAAAGCAATGCTAAGATCTTTTAGACACCCCACAAACATATTTTATCAATAGCAGTCAAAGGTGTACATGTATGCATGTATTTTTCGGTCAGCAAAGCAAGCAACTTCCTAGTTAAAGAAAGAGGAATTACTTATAGTCAGGTTCAGCCTGAACGATGCAAAAGAATGGAATATGTATGTCTATGAACGAAATTTCTACAGTTGTTGCATCTTCTATATCATGCTTCAGGGACAGGCTAATGGAAGATCTGAAATTACAACTCCAGAAGCAAAGAAAGCTGGGCTAGGGCAATGACAGCACTGAACCACAAGCCCAGGCCTGTACTTAACTAGGCCCAGGTCCATTAAATCCTCAAAGACCAAGAAATGGAATCAGCTGCTAGTGTAGAATCCACAATCCAGTGTCACTGATTGAGTCATGGCAGATGCCAAGTCTCATAAATATCAACTAGTACCATCGAGTTCGATTTTAATAAAAGGAAAATAGTAAAATAAACAGTTAAGTCCCACAGGTGAGCAAGAAACTTTGGTCTTCTAGTTACAGAACAAAGCTGAATAATTCTAGATGCCGCAGATCATGTCCAGCATATCAAAATTTAAAACCACACACTTATGTTCAAAGACCAAATTAGGAACATTTTAAGACATAGCAAAACAGGGTACATCTGAAGATGCAGCAGACTAACAAGAAAAGAAGACTGTAATACAAGAGGATGATTGTCGCGAAGGTAAGAGAAACCATCTGCGACCAACACTGTAAGTAATAGACCGGGTGCTCTAAAATCAGAAATGTTACCCCCAAACCTGCTAGTGCTACTTCGAAGTAGGAGTAATACACATCTTTAGCTCAATTCTGAAAATACATGGGCTAGGACAATGGTAGCATGCAACCAGCCCAAGCCTACACTTAACTAGGCCCAGGTCCATTGAATTCTTAAAAGGACCAAGGAATGGAATCAACTGCCCTTGCCTTGTAGAATTCAGTGTTGCTGATTCAGTCATGGAAGATGCACGTCTCATAAATATCAAGCAGCGCCATAATGTTCGATTTCAATATAAGAAATATTGCAAAACGAACAGTTAAGATCCCAGATGAGTAACACACTTTGGCCTTCTAGTTACAAAACAAAACTGACATAATTCTACATGACTAAATCATGTCCAGTAGATCGAAATTTCAAACCACACACTTACTTTCCAAGATCAAACTAGTGAGACATAGGAAAACAGTGTACATCTGAAAATGGAGCAAGCTATGAAGAAGAAAAAATACAAGATGGTTCAGTTAAGACAAAAGAAACCATCTGCAAGACTGCAGCAACTAGTACTACTGTAAATAGCAGACATGTTCACTACGTTTCTGAGAATACATCCAGCGATGATGCTCTAAAAAATAAACTACTACCCATACCCGACCCCGCCTGCTAGTACCACTTCCAAATAATACACCTCTTACTTCATTTCTGGAAATACATGCAGCAAAGATGCACCTCTTCTAATGAGATGATGCTTTGAACGAACCTCCAGGACTCCCAACTGAATTAAGAATCGGCTTACAATTTTCCTATTCTAGCAGGGAACCAATTTACAAATGCGACAAGATGTAACGGCGATTAAATCTCCCTAGAGGCATATAAGTCCTCTGGGGGCAAATAAAAGTATCCAGTCCGACTGAAACGTTCCATGCAATGTGCCAATTGCGTGTTTATTATATCCCACTCACTTGGTCAAATGGTTTCATATAGCACAAAAAAACTAATGCCTTCACTACTGTGTATCAGGTCACAAAGAGAGAAAAATCAGCGCTGCAATGAGATATGACACAATATCAAAGTCCAGATTTGCCATATCCCATTGCACTTTTCAACACAACAGTTCAGTACTTTGACAAGGACAAACTGTAGATAAAATCCATAGAGCATATAATCTTTTTCAAAAACAGAAATGTCAAAATCGCCTAGGCATGGTCAAATTACACATTTCAGGGGGATGTCTGCTCATCACAGTCCTAACTGAAAATCCCAAACTAGACAAACTGCCAATAGTGGGGATGTACTCTAACTAGATAGTATACTGAATCTAGAGACAAAATTTCAAGGACCAGGGTGACGCTTATATGTTCAACCTTCGCAATAATATCAAAGCATATGCAACACAATGGTAATGCATACATGAATGAAAATAGATCAGAATCGTCTGAAATACAAACTTGTGCAACTTATTATGGTGCTCTACGAGCCAGTCAATAGTTTTCGTGTTGAACTTTATTATGTGTGTTATAGACTTCAGTTTGTTTCCCGGATATACAACAAAAGTATCTTATAGAACAAGGGCACCAGGAAATGCATGCAGGTAATTTAGAATAAATCAGAACTCAGAGCTACAATTAGCATCATATGAATCAACAATCTGAATCACAGCCAACTTCTTTTACCAGACAGAAAGTAAATATCTAGTTCGGAGTACTATTTTTCTCCTAAAGGGCAATGACAAATGCAGAGAAGGTAGCCATTTCTTCACCCAACTCTCTGTTCATCTTGTCATGTTTCTTTCAAAAGAAGCTGTCATATTGCAAGACATATATCATGTGTTCTCATCTCTGAATATTCAATCCGACAAGACAAAACTTTGAAGGGTAAAGATTCAATTCATCATAACAAGAGTATAGAGGGGAGAAACATCATATGATCTGACTATATTAACAAAACCCATGATATAGATCACGAGAGAGAGAGAGAGAGAGAGAGAGAGAGAGATCAAACACATAGCTAATGGTACAACCCCTCAGCCCCGAGGGTGGACTACTCCCTCCTCATCGTGGTGGCCGCCGGGATGATGAAGATGGCAACCGGAGATGATCCCCCCTACGGCAGGGTGCCGGAACGGGGTCTAAATTGGTTTTCGCGGATACAGAGACCTTGCGGCGGCGGAACTTCTGATCTAGGTTAACCCCGATGGGTTTCGGAATATTTGTGAATTTATAGGGTAAAGAGGGGGTGCGGGTGGCCACCAAGGTGAGCACAACCCACCTGGGCGCGCCAGGTGGCCCTGGCGCACCCTGGTGGGTTGTGCCCCCCTCGGGACACCCCCAAGTGCAGCTCTGGCCCATTGGGTTCCTTCTGGTCCATAAAAAATCTCCGTGGAGTTTCGTTCCGTCTGGTATTGATTTACTGCAATGTATAAAACAAGCAAAAAACAACAACTGACACTGGGCACTGGGTCAATAGGTTAGTCCCAAAAAATGATATAAAGTTGCTATAAAATGATTGTAAAACATCCAAGAATGATAAAATAACAGCATGAATACTTTATAAATTATAGATACGTTGGAGACGTATCAGTCTCCAACAAGTTTTACAGCTGCAAAATGGAGGAGAATAGTTCTGTCAGTGAACACATACTCAGAATGTCTGAGTACCATAACCACTTGACTCTGCTAGGAATTAATCTTCCTGATGATAGTGTCATTGACAGACTTCTTCAATCACTGCCACCAAGCTGTAAAGGCTTCGTGATGAACTATAATATGCAAGGGATGAACAAGACTATTCCCCGAGCTCTTCGCAATGCTAAAAGCCGCGGAGGTAAAAATCAAAAAGGAGCATCAAGTGTTGATGGTTAACAAGATCACTAGTTTCAAGAAAAAGGGCAAAGGGAAGAAGGGGAACTTCAAGAAGAACGTCAAGAAAGTTGCTGCTCAGGAGAAGAAACCCAAGTCTGTATCTAAGCCTGGAACTGAGTGCTTCTACTACAACGAGAATGGTCACTGGAGATGGAACTGCCCCAAGTATTTGGCGGATAAGAAGGATAGCAAAGTGAAAGGTATATTTGATATACATGTTATTGATGTGTACCTTACTAATGCTCGTAGTAGCGCCTGGGTATTTGATACTGGTTCTATTGCTCATATTTGCAACTCAAAACAAGGGCTACGGATTAAATGAAGATTGACTAAGGACAAGGCGACGATGCGCGTGGGAAATGGTTTCAAGGTCGATGTGATTACCGTCGGCACGCTACCTCTACATCTATCTTCGGGATTAGTTTTAGACCTGAGTAATTGTTATTTGGTGCCGGTGTTGAGCATGAACATTATATCTGGATCTTGTTTGATGCAAGACGGTTATTCATTTAAATTAGAGAATAATGGTTATTCTATTTATATGAGTAATATCTTTTATGGTCATGCACTCTTGCTGAGTGGTCTATTTTTGTTCAATCTCGATCATGATGATACACATGTTCATAATATTGAAGCCAAAAGATGTAAAGTTGATAATGATAGTGCAAATTATTTGTGGCACTGCCGCTTGGGTCATATCGGTGTAAAGCGCATGAAGAAACTCCATGCTGATGGACTTTTCGACTCACTTGATTATGAATCACTTGGTGCTTGCGAACAGTGCCTCATGGGCAAGATGACTAAAACTCTGTTCTCCGAAACAATGTAACGAGCTACTGACTTATTGGAAATAATACATACAGATGTATGCGGTCCAATGAATGTTGAGGCTCGTGGCGGGTATCGTTATTTTCTTTCCTTCACAGATGATTTGAGCAGATATGGTTATATCTACTTAATTAAGCATAAGTCTGAAACATTTGAAAAGTTCAAAGAATTTCAGAGTGAAGTGGAAAATCATCGTAATATTTAAGTTACGAGTTTGGTCTTTATTTGAAACAATGTGGAATAGTTTCACAACTTACGCCACCTAGAACACCACAGCGAAATGGTGTGTCTGAACGTCGTAACCGTACTTTATTGGATATGGTGCGATCTATGATGTCTCTTACTGATTTACCGCTGTCATTTTGGGGTTATGCTTTAGAGACGGCTGTATCCACTTTAAATAGGGCACCATCAAAATCAGTTGAGACGATGCCTTATGAACTGTGGTTTGGCAAGAAAGCAAAGTTGTCGTTTCTTAAAGTTGGGCGCTGCGATGGTCATGTGAAAAAGCTTCAACCTGATAAGACCGAACCCAAATCGGAGAAGTGCGTCTTCATAGGATACCCAAAGGAAATTGTTGGGTACACCTTCTATCACAGATCCAAAGGCAAAATCTTTGTTGCTAAGATGGATCCTTTCTAGAGAAGGAGTTTCTCTCGAAAGAAGTGAGTGGGAGAAAAGTAGAAATTGATGAGATAATTGTACCTTCTCCCTTATTGGAAATTAGTTCATCACAGAAATCAGTTCCAGTGATTCCTACACCAATTAGTGAGAAAGCTAATGATGATGATCATGAAACATCAGATCAAGTTACTACCGAACCTCGTAGGTCTTCCAGAGTGAGATCGCACCAGAGTGGTACGGTAGTCCTGTTCTAGAAGTCATGTTACTAGACCATGGTGAGCCTACGAACTAGGAGGAAGTGATGATGAGCCCAGATTCCGCAAATTGGCTTGAGACCATGAAATCTGAGATGGGATCCATGTATGAGAACAAAGTGTGGACTTTGGTGGACTAGCCCGATGATCCACAAGCCATATAAAATAAATGGATCTTCAAGAAGAAGACTGACGCTGACGGTAATGTTACTGTCTACAAAGCTCGACTTGTTGCGAAAGGTTTTCGACAAGTTCAAGGAGTTGACTACGATGAGACTTTCTCACCCGTAGCGGTGATTAAGTCTCTCCGAATCATGTTAGCAATTGCCGCATTTTATGATTATGAAATTTGGCAGATGGATGTCAAAACTGCATTCCTGAATGGATTTCTAGAAGAAGAGTTGTATATGATGCAACCAGAAGGTTTTGTCGATCCAAAGGGTGCTAACAAAGTGTGCAAGCTCCAGCGATCCATTTATGGACTGGTGCAAGCCTCTCAGAGTTGGAATAAGCGCTTTGATAGTGTGATCAAAGCATATGGTTTCATACAGACTTTTGGAGAAGCCTGTATTTACAAGAAAGTGAGTGGGTGCTCTGTAGCATTTCTAATATTATATGTGGATGACATATTGTTGATTGGAAATGATATGAAATTTCTGGATAGCATAAAGGGATACATGAATAAGAGTTTTTCAATGAAAGACCTCGGAGAAGCTGCTTTATTGGGCATCAAGATCTATAGAGATAGATCAAGACACTTAATTGGACTTTCACAAAGCACATACCTTGATAAAGTTTTGAAGAAGTCCAAAATAGATCAGTCAAAGAAAGGGTTCTTGCCTGTGTTACAAGGTGTGAAGTTGAGTCAGGCTTAATGCCCGACCACTATAGAAGATAGAGAGAAAATGAAAGTCATTCCCTATGCTTCAGCCATAGGTTCTATCATGTATGCAATGATGTATACCAGACCTGCTGTGTGCCTTGCTATAAGCATAGCAGGAAGGTACCAAAGTAATCCCGGAGTGGAGCACTGGACGGCGGTCAAGAACATCCTGAAATACCTGAAAAGGACTAAGGATATGTTTCTCATTTTTGGAGGTGACAAAAAGCTCGTCGTAAACAGTTACGTCGATGCAAGCTTTGACACTGATCCAGATGACTCTAAGTCGTCATCCGGATACATATTTTTATTGAATGGAGGAGCTATCAGTTGGTGCAATTCCAAGCAGAGCGTCGTGGCGGGATCTACATGTGAAGCGGAGTACATTGCTGCTTCGGAAGCAACAAATGAAGGAGTTTGGATGAAGAAGTTCATATCCGATCTAGGTGTCATACCTAGTGGATCGGGTCCAATGAAAATCTTTTGTGAAAATACTGATGCAATTGCCTTGGCAAAGGAATCCAGATTTCACAAGAGAACCAAGCACATCAAGAGACGCTTCAATTCTATCCGTCATCAAGTGTCGGAGGGGGACATAGAGATTTGCAAGATACATACGGATCTGAATGTTGCAGACCCGTTGACTAAGCCTCTTCCACGAGCAAAACATGATCAACACCAAAATTCCATGGGTGTTAGAATCATTACTTTGTAATCTAGATTATTGACTCTAGTGCAAATGGGAGACTGAAGGAAATATGCCCTAGAGGCAATAATAAAGTTATTATTTATTTCCTTATTTCATGATAAATGTTTATTATTCATGCTAGAATTGTATTAACCGGAAACTTGGTACATGTGTGAATATATAGACATAACATATTGTCCCTAATATGGCTCTACTTGACTAGCTCGTTAATTAAAGATGATTATGTTTCCTAACCATAGAAATGTGTTGTCATTTGATGAACCGGATCACATCATTAGGAGAATGATGTGATGAACATGACCCATCCATTAGCTTAGCATTATGATCGTTATAGTTTTATTGCTACTTCTTTCTTCATGACTTATACATGTTCCTCAGACTATGAGATTATGCAACTCCCGAATACCGGAGGAACACCTTGTGTGCTATCAAATGTCACAACGTAAATGGGTGATTATAATGATGCTCTATAGGTGTCTCCGAAGGTGTTTGTTGGGTTGGCATAGATCGAGATTAGGATTTGTGACTCCGTGTTCCGGAGAGGTATCTCTAGGCCCTCTCGGTAATGCTCATCACTGCAAGCCTTGCAAGTAATGTGACTAATGAGTTAGTTGCGGGATAAAGTATTATGGAACGAGTAAAGAGACTTGTCGGTAATGAGATTGAACTAGGTATGATGATACCGACGATCGAATCTCGGGCAAGTAATAGACCGATGACAAAGGGAACAACGTATGTTGTTATGCGGTTTGACCGATAAAGATCTTCGTAGAATATGTAGGAGCCAATATGAGCATCCAGGTTTGGCTGTTGGTTATTGACCGGAGATGTGTCTCGATCATGTCTACATAGTTCTCGAACCCGTAGGGTCCGCACGCTTAACGTTCGATGACGATATGTATTATGAGTTATGTGTTTTTGATGACCGAAGTTTGTTTGGAGTCTCGGATGAGATCACGGACGTGACGAAGAGTCTCGAAATGGTCGAGACATAAAAATTGATATATTGGACCATGTTATTCAGACACCGGAAGAGTTCCGGGAAGTTTCGGATAAAACTGGAGTGCCGGAGGGGTTACCGGACCCACCCCCGGGGGGGAACTAATGGGCCACCATGGGCCATAGTGGAGAGAGAAGAGGGCCGCAGGAGGGCTGGCCGCCTCCCCCCCTTGAGTCCGAATAGGACAAGGGAAGGGGGGCGGCACCCCCCTTTCCTACTCCCTCTCCCTCTCCTTTCCTTTCCCCCTCTTCCTTGAAGTGGAATCCTACTAGAACTAGGAAGTCCCAGTAGGACTCCTCCTCTTGGGGCGCGCCCTAGGGGCCGGCCGGCCTTCCCCTTGCTCCTTTATATACAGGGGCAGTGGGGGCACCCTAGGACACGCAAGTTTCTCTTAACCGTATGTGGTGCCCCCCTCCACGGTTACATAGCTCGATCATACCGTCGTAGTGCTTAGGTGAAGCCCTGCGCCGGTAGCATCATCATCACCGTCGCCACACCGTCGTGCTGACGGAACTCACCCTCGTCCTCAACTGGAACAAGAGCATGAGGGACGTCATCGAGCTGAATGTGTGCTGAACGCGGAGGTGTCGTACGTTCGGTACTTGATCGGTTGGATCGCAAAGAAGTTCGACTACGCCAACCGCGTTACTAAACGCTTCTGCTTTCGGTCTACGAGGGTACGTGGACACACTCTTCCATCTCGTTGCTATGCATCACCTAGATAGATCTTGCGTGATCGTAGGACAAATGTTGAAATTACCACGTTCCCCAACACTCACTTCTTCCATCCCTCGCTGCTTTCCGCCTAATTCCTGCTCTATTAGCTCCCACCCTCTCCTTCTTTTCGCCGCCGCCGCATGGAACCGTCACAGAACCCGTCAGAGATGGAGCCGGCGGAGGTGCCGGAGGACCCGAGCATCATGCTCGCCCGGAAGATCAGCTCGGCTACACGGCAAACTCGCCACGTCAAACGAAGGCCGCAAAGGAGGAGAAGCTCAAGAAGCGGTTGGCCACTGGTGGGACTGGTGGTGGCGTTGGGCGTGAAGGCATGTAAGCCCAAGAAGCTGCATGCGGATATTTGAACGTATGTACTATATGTATGCGACTATTTGATCGTGCGTGCTAAAAAATGAGGGAGGCCGGTATATGTGGCTACGGTTGGATGATGGCCTTCCACATCCGTGTCCACGGATTGGCCCTCCTTTCGGCGGGCGGACGCGGGAGGAAATTTGAGGGTTGCCGTTGGAGATGCCCTTATAAAGCATTGGATATTGTAAGGCTAGAGGCGTCCTCTACAGCCAAGTATCCTCCTAGAATCTAGTTGTGCGCCGATTGCCAATAATAAATTTGCTCCTGTTTTTTGACACACACATTGGCAAAATGCATCACATTTTTTTAATTTTAATGCCACAATAATAATTTATTACACCATAGCAACACACAGATACACCACTTCCTACCAGTAGTGGTAAGGCAAACGGTAACATAACAGTCGTACACCACGATTTGTTGGTCCATGGATAGACGACCAGTGATGCTTAATTGAAAAAGACTGCGGAAGGAAACATTGAAGAATTGGCTATGCCAACACACGTACATCGTGTTCACAGCAGGATGGTAAGAAAACTCCGAAGTAACATGAATGCACGATCGTACGCACCAAGGAGTGGTTTGGCTGGCTAGCTAGCAAGGAAGGTGGTGCAATCTACCTTGAAGTGACAATGCGTGGGTGCCCAGATGAGAGCAGGGTGATGTTCTTTTTATACGCAACGTACACACATGGAACAGGATGCCAACATAGTTTTAAATAGCGCGCTAGCCCTCTTAGCGGCGGGTCTCTTCTAAATGCTATAGCGTGCTATAGCGGAGTTTGATCAAAGTCTCTTGGCGCAAAACCTTCTGTAAACGCTATAACATGCTATAGCGAAACTATAACGGGCTATTTAAAACATGGGATGCCAGACGATGCTTTTGCATCGCCATGTTACTTCATCATGGAGTATGAATGCAGTATCATACTCTAAAAAAAATGCAGTATCATACGCCTTGGCGTGTTGACTTCCTGTATATATAAATTATAAAACAGTGGCTATAATAGTTTCTATGCCAAGCTTATCGTTCAAGTTTCTCGCCTTACTCTACAGTAAAACAATAATAAAGAGGAAAGTATTTTATCACACACGGCCATTGCAATAAATGTACGGTAGTTAGGCCTCGATATATTTTTCATTTGGTAACTATGCACTCATGTGCACTACCTATCCTTCCTCATTGCACTAATTGCGCATCATGAGTGTTATGTGTTGAGTTCAAAAAAACTATAAAATTAACTTGTGGAGTCGTGATCCTTACACATGTACCACTACTCCACTAGCAAGATTCTTATTGCAACATGCAGGCATTTTCTTTCTGACGCAAAAGACATCAAATTGTTGAATATGTAAACTTTGAGGCATCGGTCAAGTCTTTTAGATAGCTACTCCCTCCGTCACAGTTTAGAAGGCACAGTTAAATTTGCGTGCGTTTTCACAATAGACAAGGTTTAGGGCGCATTGCATTTATTTATAGTAGCTAATTAGTACTTTGATATACTATTTCTATATGCATGCGTAGTGTGAATGCTAGTTTTTAGCCCATCTCACAACCAATTGATAACCACCTAGGCCCCAGAGAATTTTCAAGCGCGCCTTCTAAACCGTGACGGAGGGAGTACCGTTTCAGGCTTAGTTGTTGTACATTCATTTCGTGGCTCTCGCAGTGACTGTGCCCTATGGCCGAGCTGTTGGTAACTACATCACCAGCTTTGTAAACTCATGATAAAAATAAAAATAAAAATAAAAATAATTAATTAACTATGTAGGAATGAATTCCCATGGGTTCATCCCAAAGTAGGGAAGTGACTATATGTCGTTTACAGCGACCCAGAAGGAGGTCTCACCTCGACAGCGCTGACTTCCCGTCCCATGGGCAGCCTCAGGTAAGTTTTTTTTCTCGGTTTTCTCATTCCTTTATTATATTATACTATATTGTATTGTATTTTTATCATATTTTTAAAATATATATTCTTCAATACATATATTCCAGAAACGCAAATAAACTTAAGAATTTTAAAAATCCTGAATCTCAATGCAGCGTTAATATTTTGTTAGTGTTGTTTAGAAAAATGTTGATAACATTCAAAAAATTGTGTTTGTTTAATTTTTTAGAAAATGTATAAATTGTTTTTGTAGCTTTGATTTTTTTTCTGTATAATATAAAAAAAGTTTGAAGTTTTATTTGAAAAATGTTAAAAACATGTGTTATGAAAAATGGTTAGTCATGTATTTTAAAAACATTTACTACATATAAAATGTTACAGGTGTATAAAAATATACAATGTGTATGAAAAAAATAGACAACACAAAATTAAGTAGGAAAATGCTAATCAAGTATATGAAAATATTAAATGTGCATAAACTCAGAATGTTCATATGTATAAAAAACATTATAATATGTATAAAAAATAGATGTCAAAACATAAACTTGTAAAAAATAGTAATCATGTATTTGAAAAATATTATACATGCATACGAAATGCTCCCTATGTATATGAAACAATGCAATCTGTACGGAAAAAGTACACATCAATACATATTTTATAAAAAATAGTCATGTATTTGAAAAATGTGAAACGTGTAAAAAAATGTACTTAATGTATAACAAAAATGAAAAATATATGAAAAACATAGACATGTATTGACTAAAGGAAATTGAAAAAAACAAGGAAGAAACCCGATGAAAACCATAAAAAAACAAAGAAAACTGAGAAAGAAACAAAGAAAACTTAGAAAGAAAGAAAGAGGAAAAGAAAAGAAAAGAAGAACATGAAGAAACCCGAAGATAAATTGTTACAAAACCTCTCCTCAAGTGTTTCTTATTGGGCCGGCCTACAAGCACCGAGTGGTATGGGCTCAGGTCCCATGAGATTGCTCCGTCCTAATGGGGAATGGCTCGCATGCTTTGAATCATGGTGTTTGTTGGGGAAAGCGGTAATTTCAAAAAAATTCCTACGATCACGCAAGATCTATCTAGGAGATGCACACCAACGAGACGGGAGAGTGTGTCCACGGACTCTCGTAGACCGAAAGCGGAAGCATTTAGTAACGTGGTTGATGTAGTCGAATGTTTTCGCGATCCAACCAATCCAAGTACCGAATGTACGGCACATCCACGTTTAGCACACGTTCAGCTCGATGGCGTCCCTCGTGCTCTTGATCCAGTTGAGGACGAGGATGAGTTCCGTCAGCACGACGGCGTGGTGACGGTGATGATGATGTTACCGACACAGGGCTTCGCCTAAGCACTAGAGTGATATGATCGAGGTGTGTAACTATCGAGGGGGGGGCACCGCACACGGCTAAGGCAAAACTTGGGGTGCCCCCTGCTCCCGTATATAAAGGAGGAGAGGGGGAGGTCGGCCGGCCCTTGCAGGGCACGCTAGGAGAAGGGAGTCCTACTAGGACTCCAAGTCCTAGTAGGATTCCACATGGAGGAAGAGGGGAAGGAAGGGAGAGGGAGAGGGAGAGTGAAAGGGGGGTCGCGCCCCCTTCCCTTGTCCTATTCGGACTCCCCATGGGGGGGGGGGCTGTCCTCTCTCCCCTATGTGGGCTGTCCTCTCTCCCCTATGGCCCATGTTGGCCCATTGCTTCCCGGGGGGTTCCGGTAACCCCTCCCGTACTCCGTTTTTACACGAAACCACTTGAAACTCTTCCAATGTCTGAATAACATAGTCCAATATATCAATCTTTATGTCTCGAGCATTTCGAGACTCCTCGTCATGTCCGTGATCTCATCTGAGACTCCGAACAAACTTCAGTCATCAAAAACACATATCTCATAATACAAATCGTCATCGAATGTTAAGCTTGCGGACCCTATGGGTTCGAGAACTATGTAGACACGATCGAGACATATTTCCGATCAATAACCAATAGCGGAACCTGGATGCTCATATTGTCTCCTACATATTCTACGAAGATCTTTATCGGTCAAACCGCACAACAACATACGTTGTTCCCTTTGTCATCGGTATGTTACTTGCCCGAGATTCGATCGTCGGTATTATCATACCTAGTTCAATCTCGTTACCGGCAAGTCTCTTTACTCGTTCTATAATGCTTCATTCCGCAACTAACTCATTAGTCACATTGCTTGCAAGGCTTATAGTGATGAGCATTACCGAGAGGGCCCAGAGATACCTCTCCAAAACACAGAGTGACAAATCCTAATCTCGATCTATGTCAACCCAACAAATACCTACGGAGACACCTGTAGAGAATCTTTATAATCACCTAGTTACATTGTGACGTTTGATAGCACACAAGGTGTTCCTCCGGTATTCGGGAGTTGCATCATCTCATAGTCCGAGTAACATGTATAAGTCATGAAGAAAGCAGTAGCAATGAAACTGTAACGATCAAAATGCTAAGCTAACGGATGAGTCTTGTCCATCACATAATTCTCCTAATGATGTGATCTTGTTCATCAAATGACAACACATGTCTATGGTTAGGAAACATAACCATCTTTGATTAACGAGCTAGTCAAGTAGAGGCATACTAGGGACACTTTGTTTTGTCTATGTATTCACACATGTACTAAGTTTCCGGTTAATACAATTATAGCATGAATAATAAACATTTATCATGAAATAAGGAAATATAAATAACAACTTTGTTATTGCCTCTAGGGCATGTTTCCTTCAGTCTCCCACTTGCACTAGAGTCAATAATCTAGTTCACATCGCCATGTGATTAACACCCATAGAGTACTAAGGTGTGATCATGTTTTGCTCGTGAGAAAAGTTTAGTCAACGGGCCTGTCACATTCAGAGCCGTATGTATTTTTTAAATATTCTATGTCTACAATGCTCTGCATGGAGCTACTCTAGATAATTGCTCCCATTATCAACGGGCCTGTCACATTCAGAGTCATCTGGATTGGTGTAAAGCTTACATCGACGTAACTCTTTACGACAAACTCTTTATCACCTCCATAACCCAGAAATACTTCATTAGTCCTCGTAGGTAATTAAGGATAACTTTGACGCTATACAATGATCCAATCCTGGATCACTATCGTCCCCCTTTGCCAAACTCATAGCAAGGCACACAACTGGTCTGGCACATAGCATGGCATACTTTATAGAACCTATGACTGAGGCATAGGTCTGATGACTTTCATTCTCTTTCTATCTTCTACCGTGGTTGGGCTTTGAGTCTTACTCAACTTTACACCTTGTAATACAGGCAAGAACTCCTTCTTTGACTGATCCATTTTGAACTCTTTCAAAATCTTGTCAAGGTATGTACTCATTGAAAAATCTTATCAAGTGTCTTGATCTATCTCTACAGATCTTGATGCCCAATATGTAAGCAGCTTCACCGGGGTATTTGTTTGAAAATATCATTTCAAACTCTCCTTTATGCTTTCCAGAAAATTCTACATCATTTCCGATCAACAATATGTCATTCACATATGCTTATCAGAAAGGCTGTAGTGTTCCCACTCACTTTCTTGTAAATACAGGCTTCACCGCAAGTCTGTATAAAACTATATGCTTTGATGAACTCATCAAAGCGTATATTCCAACTCTGAGATGCTTGCACCAGTCCACAGATGGATCGCTGGAGCTCGCACACTTTATTAGCACCTTTAGGATTCATAAAACCTTCTGGTTGCATCATATACAACTCTCCAGAGATATCCTTTTAAGGAATGCAGTTTTGACATCCATTTGCCAGATTTCATAAAATATGGCAATTGCTAACATGATTCAGACGGACTTAAGCATCACTATGGTTGAGAAAATCTTATTGTAGTCAACATCTTGAACTTGTCGAAAACCCTTTTGCGACTAGTCGAGCTTTGTAGATAGTAACACTACCATTAGCGTCCGTCTTCCTCTTGAAGATCCATTTATTTTCTATAGCTTACCGATCATCGGGCATGTCCACCAAAGTACACACTTTGTTTTCATACATGGATCCCATCTCAGATTTCATGGCCTCAAGCCATTTTGCGGAATCTAGGCTCATCATTGCTTCCTCATAGTTCCTAGGTTCATTATGGTCTAGTAATGTGACTTCCAGAATAGGATTACCGTACCACTTTAGTGTGGACCGTACTCTGGTTCACCTACGAGGTTCGGTAGTAACTTGATTGAAGTTTCATGATCATCATCATTAGCTTCCTCACTAATTGGTGTAGGAATCACTAGAACTGATTTCTGTGATGAACTACTTTCCAATTCGGGAGAAGGTACAATTACCACATCAAGTTCTACTTTCCTCCCACTCACTTCTTTCGAGAGAAACTCCTTCTCTAGAAAGGATCCATTCTTAGCAACGAATATCGTGCCTTCGGATCTGTGATAGAAGGTGTACCCAGTAGTTCCTTTTTGGTATCCTATGAAGACACATTTCTCCAATTTGGGCTCGAGCTTATCAGGTTGAAGCTTTTTCACATAAGCATCACATCCCCAAACTTTAAGAAATGACAGCTTAGGTTTGTTGCCAAATCACAGTTCATATGGTGTCGTCTCAACAGACTTTGACGGTGCCCCTTTTTAACGTGAATGCAGCTGCCTTTAATGCATATCCCTAAAAAGATAGTGGTAAATCGGTAAGAGACATCACAAATCGCACCATATATCTAATAAAGTATGGTTACGATGTTCGGACACACCATTATGCTATGGTGTTCCAGGTGGCGTGTGCTGTGAAACTATTCCACATTGTTTTAATGAAGGCCAAACTCGTAACTCAAATATTCGCCTCCATGATCAGATCGTAGAAACTTTATTTTCTTGTTACGATGATTTTCCACTTCACTCTGAAATTCTTTTAACTTTTCAAACGTTTCATACTTATGCTTCATTAAGTAGATATACCCATATCTGCTCAAATCATCTGTGAAGATAAGAAAATAACGATACCCGGCATGAGCCTCAACACTCATTGGACCGCATATATTAGTATGTATTATTTCCAATAAGTCGGTAGCTCGTTCAATTGTTCTGGAGAACGGAATTTTAGTCAGCTTGCCCATGAGGCATGGTTCACAAGCACCAAGTGATTCATAATTAAATGATTCAAAAGCCCATCAGTACGGAGTTTCTTCATGCGCTTTACACCAATATGACCTAAACGGCAATGCCACAAATAAGTTGCGCCATCATTATCAACTTTGCATCTTTTGGCTTCAATATTATGAATATGTGTATCACTACGATCGAGATTCAATAAACCATCAACATTGGGTGTATGACCATAGAAAGTTTTATTCATATAAACAGAATAACAATTATTCTCTATCCTTAAATGAATAACCGTTTTGCAATAACTATGATCTAATCCTAGTTATGCTCAACGCAAACACCAAATAGCATTTATTTAGGTTCAACACTAATCCCAAAAGTACAAGGAGTGTGCGATGACGATCATATCAATCTTGGAACCACTTCCAACACACATCATCACTTCACCCTCAACTAGTCTCTGTTTATTCTGTAACTCCTGTTTCGAGTTACTAACCTTAGCAACCCGACAAGTATCAAATACCCAGGGGCTACTATGAACACTAGTAAGGTACACATCAATAACCTGTATATCAAATATAGGTTTGTTCACTTTGCCATCCTTCTTATCCGCCAAATGTTTGGGGTAGTTCCGCTTCTAGTGACCATTTCCTTTGAAGTAGAAGCACTCTGTTTCAGGCTTGGGTCCATCTTTGGGCTTATTCCCGGGAGTGACAACTTTCTTGCCATTCTACTTGAAGTTCCCTTTCTTTCCCTTTGCCCTTTTCTTGAAACTAGTGGCCTTGTTAATCATCAACACTTGATGCTCTTTCCTGATTTCTACCTTCATCGATTTCAGCATCACGAAGAACTCGGGAATCGTTTTTTTCATCCCTTGCATACTATAGTTCATCATGAAGTTCCAGTAAATTGGTGATGGTGACTAGAGAACTCTGTCAATTACTATCTTATCTGGAAGATTAACTCCCACTTGATTCAAGCAATTGTAGTACCTAGACATTCTGAGCACATGCTCACTAGCTGAGCTCTTCTCCTCCATCTTTTAGGTGACGTACTTGTCAGAGGTCTCATACCTCTTGACACGGGCATGAGTCTGAAATACCAATTTCAGTTCTTGAAACATCTCATATGCTCCATGGAGTTCAAAATGTTTTTGAAGTCCCGGTTCTAAGGAGTAAAGCATGGTGCACTAAACTATCATGTAGTCATCATATTGAGCTAACCAAACTTTCATAACGCCTGCATCTGCTCCTGCAATAGGCCTATCACCTAGCGGTGCATCAAGGACATAATTCTTCTGTGCAGCACTGTGGATAAACCTCAGATCACGGACCCAGTCCGCATCATTGCTACTATCATCTGTCAACTAAGTTTTCTCTAGGAACATATAAAAAACATAGGGAAGCTACAACAAGAGCTATTGATCTACAACATTATTTGCAAAATACTATCAGGACTAAGTTCATGATAAATTATAGTTCAATTAATCATATTACTTAAGAACTCCCACTTAGATAGACATCCATCTAGTCATCTAAATGATCACGTGATCCATATCAACTAAACCATGTCCGATCAACACGTGAGATGGAGTAGTTTTCAATGGTGAACATCTCTATGTTGATCATATCTACTATATGATTCACGTGCGACCTTTCGGTCTCAGTGTTCCGAGGCCATATCTTCATATGCTAGGCTCGTCAAGTTTAACCCAAGTATTCTGCACGTGCAAAACTGGCTTGCACCCGTTGTATTTGAACTCAGAGCTTATTACACCTGATCATCACATGGTGTCTTGGCACGACGAACTATAGCAATGGTGCATACTCAGGGAGAACACATATACCTTGAAATTTAGTGAGGGATCATCTTATAATGCTACCGTCGTACTAAGAAAAATAAGATGCATAAAAGTGAACCATCACATGCAATCAAAATATGTGACATGATATGGCCATCATCATCTTGTGCTCATGATCTTCAACACCGAAGCATCGTCATGATCTCCATCATCATCGGCTTGACAAATTGATCTCCACCATAACATCGTTGTCGTCTCGCCAACTATTGCTACTACGACTATCGCTACCGCTTAGTGATAAAGTAAATCAATTACACGGCGGTTGCATTTCATACAATAAAGCGACAACCATATGGCTCCTGCCTGTTGCCGATAACTCTGTTACAAAACATGATCATCTCATACAACAACTTATATCTCTCATGTTCATGTACGACGGTGTTCATGTACCCTCGTAGACCGAAAGCGGAAGCGTTTACTAATGCGGTTGATGTAGTCAAACGTCTTTGCGATCCAACCGATCCAAGTACTGAACGTACGACACCTCCACGCTCAGCACACGTTCTACTCGATGAAGTCCCTCGTGCTCTTGATCCAACTGAGAACGAGGGTGAGTTTTGTCAGCACGACGGCGTGTCAACGGTGATGATGATGTTACCGGCGCAGGGCTTCGCCTAAGCACTACGGTGATATGATCGAGGAGTGTAACTGTGGAGGGGGGCATCGCACACGGCTAAGGCAAAACTTGGGGTGCTCCTCTGCCCCCGTATATAAAGGATGAGAGGGGGAGGCCAGCCAGCCCTTGCAGGGAGTGCCAGGAGAAGGGAGTCCTACTAGGACTCCAAGTCCTAGTAGGATTCCACCTGGAGGAAGAGGGGAAGGAAGGGAGAGGGAGAGGGAAAGGGGGGCCACACCCCCTTCCCTTGTCCTATTCGGACTCCCCATGGGGGGGCACGAGCCTCCCCTGTGCGGCATGTCCTCTCTCTCCCCTATGGCCCATGTTGGCCCATTGCTTCCCAGGGGGTTCCGGTAACCCCTCTGGCACTCCGTTTTTACCCGAAACCACTCAGAACTCTTCCGGTGTCCAAATAACATAGTCCAATATATCAATATTTATGTTTCGACCATTTTGAGACTCCTCTTCATGTCAGTGATCTCATTCGGGACTCCGAACAAACTTTGGTCATCAGAAACACACAACTCATAATACAAATCGTATTCGAACGTTAAGCGTGCGGACCCTGCGGGTTCGAGAACTATGTACACATAACCAATAGCAGAACCTGGATACTCATATTGGATCCTACATATTCTATGAAGATCTTTTTCGGTCATACCTCACAACAACATACGTTGTTCCCTTTGCCATCGGTATGTTATTTGCCTGAGATTCGATCGTCGGTATCATCATACCTAGTTCAACCTCGTTACCAGAAAGTCTTTTTACTCGTTATGTAATGCTTCATCCCGCATCTAACTCATTAGTCACATTGCTTGCAAGGCTTATAGTGATGAGCATTACCGAGAGAGCCCAGAGATACCTATCCGAAACACGGAGTGACAAATCCTAATCTCGATCTATGCCAATCCAACAAATACCTTCGGAGACACCTATAGAGCATCTTTATAATCACCCAGTTACATTGTGACGTTTGATAGCACACAAGGTGTTCCTCCAGTATTCGGGAGTTGTATAATCTCATAGTCTGAGAAACATGTATAAGTCATGAAGAGAGCAGTAGAAATGAAACTGTAACGATCAAAATGCTAAGCTAACGGATGGGTCTTGTCCATCACATCATTCTCCTAATGATGTGATCATGTTCATCAAATGACAATACAAGTCTATGGTTAGGAAACATAACCATCTTTGATTAACGAACTAGTCAAGTAGAGGCATACTAGGGACACTTTGTTTTGTCTATGTATTCACACATGTACTAAGTTTCCGGTTAATACAATTCTAGCATGAATAACAAACATTTATCATGAAATAAGGAAATATAAATAACAAATTTATTATTGCCACTAGGGCATATTTCCTTGAGTGTTGCCATAGTAGATCTAAAGTTTACTTCGGTAAAGATTGTGCAACTGAAGAGCGTGCATCATGTCCCCGCGACCAAGAAGAATCTCGTGAGTGGCTTCCTTCTAGGTAAATAAGGGCGTTACATCTTTGTCATATCTATAATTTCTGATTGCTTCATGTCAACATTCTACAACTTTCATATACTTTTGGCAACATTTTATATTACTTTTGGGACTAACATATTGATCTAGTGCCCAGTGCCAGTTCCTGTTTATTGCATGTTTATTGTTTTACAGAAAATCCATATCAAACTAAGTCCAAATGCGTTAAAAATTTACGGAGATTTATTTTTTAATATATGTGATTTTTGGGAAAAAGAATCAACATGAGACGATACCCGAGGGCCCCACAAGTTCAGAGGGTGCGACCCCCAACCCTGGGTGCGCCCAGGAGGCTTGTGTCCACCTCATAGGTCGGTTGGTTCCCTTCTTTTGCCAGAAGAAAGATAATTTCCGGAGAAAAATCCCCTTAAAATTTCAGCCCAATCGGAGTTACGGATCTCCAGGAATATAAAAAAATGATGAAGGGGTTCAAAAATAGTTGCAAAAACAGAAGAGAGAGAGAGAGAGAGAGAGAGAGAGAGAGAAAGAGAGATCCAATCTCTAAGGGGCTCCTCCCCTCTGGGAGCCATTGCGGCCATGGACCAGAGTGGAAACCTTCCTCCCATCTAGAGGGGAGGCGAAGCAAGAAGAAGAAGGAGGGCTCTCTCTCTCTCTCTCTCTCTCTCTCTCTCTCTCGGTGGCGCCAGAATGCCACCGGGGCAATCATCATGTGACGGTGATCTACTTCAACAACTCTGTCATCTTCGCCAACACCTACATCACCTTCCATCATCTATTTACAGCGGTCCACTCTCCCGCAACCCGTTGTACCCTCTACTTTAACATGGTGCTTTATACTTCATATTATTATCCAATGATGTGTTGCCATCCCATGATGCTTGAGTAGATTTTTGTTGTCCTGTCGATAATTGGTGAATTGCTATTATTGGTTTAAATTGCTTGTGGTTATGTTGCTGTCCTTTGGTGCCCATCATATGAGCGCGCGCGTGGATCACACCGTAGGTTTGGTTGTATGTTGATAGGACTATGCATTGGAGGGAAAGAGTGATGGAAACTTCTTCCTACCATAGAAATTGATTGATACGGGATTGAAGGGGGACCAATATATCTTAATGCTAGGGTTGGATTTTAACTTAATGAACGTTAGTAGTTGCGGATGCTTGCTAATAGTTCCAGTCATAAGTGCATAGAATTTCAAGTAAGGGATGACATGGTAGCAATGGCCTCTCCCACATAAAAACTTGCTATCGATCTAGTAACGTAGTCCGTTACTTAGGGACAATTCCACAAATCCTACCACCACTTTTGCACACTCGCTATACTAACTGAAATGTACTTTTATTAAAATAACACCCAAGTTTAATTTTCATGTTTATTATTATCTTGCAAACTTATCTCACGACACCTACAAAGAACTTCTAGTTTATTCTTGTTCTAGGTACAACGAATGTTAAGTGTGCGTAGAGTTGTATCGGTGGTCGATAGAACTTGAAGAATATAAATTCTACCTTTAGCTCCTCATTGGGTTCGACACTCTTACTTATCTAAAGAGATTACAAAAGATCCCCTATACTTGTGGGTTATCAAAGGACTTAAGTTAGTATTCGAGTCCACTAAAGTAGTCGTATCTCGATATGGACTATTTGTTGGAAAAGGATATGATTGCGGTGGTTTGTTCCACCTTCCCTAGCGGATTTTTGTAATAAAGTTGTGAACCAAATCCATTCTAGCGTGAATGAATCCGAGGTTTGGTATTAACGTCTTTGTCACATTAATTTTGGTTGTATGACACGGCTAGATAAGATATATTTAATCCCGAGTTTCACTTTAGGCAAAGGCTCTAAGTGCCATGTGTGTGCGCAAGCAAAGAAACCTCGTAATACTGACAAGCCCCGCGAAGGAGATACACCTGACACCACTAGATCTCATACATTCAGATCTTTGTGAGATGAATGGTGTGTTAACTAAAGGTGGAAAGAAATATTTCATGACATTGATTGTCGATTCCACTAGATTCTGCTATGTGTATTAGTTAAATACTAAGAATGGCGCTCTGCACTACTTTAAAATGTATAAGGCATAAGTTGAGAACCAACTTGAAAATAAAATAAAATGAGTTCGATTTGATTGTGGTGGAGAGTAGTTTTCTACCGAGTTCGATTTATTCTGTGCGGAACATGATATTATTCATGAGAGGACGACTCCCTATTCAGCCCAATCAGATGAGGTTGCTGAACAGAAAAACCATACTTTCGAAGATTTGGTCAACGCCATGTTAAATACACCGGGTTTATCCAAGGCATGGGGGGAAGCTGTATTGACATCATGTCATGTCCTGAGTAAAGTTACCATAAAGGATAATGAGACCACTCCCTACGAGCCATGAGAAAAATAAAAGAACCGCACTCTCTTACTTGCGCACTTGGTGCTGTTTGGTGAAAGTCAATGTGTCGATAACCAAAAAGTGTAAGTTGGGACCAAAGATTGTGGAGTGCATTTTTCTGGGCTACGCCAAGCATAGTGTTCTATACAATCATAGTGGTGAAATATGATGTACACGACATGAAGGTCGGTATGATCATGGAGTCTAAATATGCTACATTCTTTGAGGATATTTCCCCACGAGAGATATGCAAAGCACTTCAAGACTAGAATCCTATGAAACTCCTGAACCTGCCATTCGAGTGGAATATTATGAAAAAAAGTGATGAAAGTTCCACAGAGGATGACGAGGAAGCTCCTGTTAGGAGCAAGAGATAGGACTGCAAAGTCCTTTGGTGATTGTTTCCTCATGTACCTGGTGGATGACACTCTGATACGTCTCCAACGTATCTATACTTTTTGATTGTTCCATGCTGTTATGTTATAATTCTTGAATGTTTTACAATCATTTTATAGTCATTTTATATCACACTATAAGAAACTTGTTAATCCATGACGGATTTCTCATGACATTCACATAAACTGGATGGCCTAGTACAGCTCCGCAAGCCCGCCGAAAGCCCGCTAAAGCCCGCCTTACCGTTCCCATATAAAAAGCTAACCCTAACCTCTCCACCTCGGCCCCTCCTCTCTCTCCCTCCTCCGCAGCGTCCTAGCACACATCGCCGCCACAAACCAGATCTTCGCCTCACTCTTCCCACAGCTCGCCGCCGGTCCTCCCCTACCCCCTTACCTCGCAGCTCCGGCAAGTACTAGATCCGCCGCATCCACCACGCAGCACACTCACATACTTTCTCCAATTCCCTCCGTCCTCCAGTCCGGCTAGATCTGCCCCTCAGGATCTCCAGCGGCCGCCCGCGTAAAGATGCCATGGATCTCCTCTTCCCGCTCGTCTTCAAGGTACACGCACCCTAGGTAACTACTGCATCTACCTTCTCTGATTTGCTGCAGCAATCAGATGCAGACTACCCTAATTTGTTCCGCATGGTTTTGCTTTACCAACAGTAGTGGCGGCTGTGTGGCGGAGGCAGGGCATGAGCACGAGGGGGAGGCAGGGCATGAGCACGAGGGGGAGGCAGGCTGCTGCTGCTATGACGACTGGCGCCATGGAACTTCCTTCCTTCCCCTGCTCCCATGCTAGCTAGGTACATCTCCTTCCCTAACCTTCCTCCATGCCATCTAATTTTTCTGCTTGGCTGGTTTTCTTCCTCACGCAGCTTCAGCTACAGATTTGATGCTATTCCATTTTTGATTTGACCTCTAAATTTCTAATTTCACCTATTACAACAGGGATCTCATCCGTGCAGCAGAGGACAACCATCATCAACTGTTGCAGTTTCGTTAGATCATTAGATTTTTTATGCCTAGAACGCCTCTATTTTTTTGTGCAGTCATTACATCGATCTGGTTGTGGATGTTGATACGGGTTCCTTGGTTTAGCAATTCTAGTCATTATATATATGATCATTACAGCCGGGACAGTATTGTTGGATTGTGGACGACAACACCATTCTATCTACAACTGTTGTAGCAATTACAGTCATTCTATCCTTTTAAGCACCAAAACATGTTATGACCGATTTCTGATTTCTCATGCAGCGGGTGCCCTCCATCGACCGGGATGACCACGACACGGAGAAGTACGAGGACCAGGACGCACAGGACCCCAACCCCTAGCCCGACAAGGAGGACATCGTCGGGTCTGACCTCGTGCTCGACGCCACGGCTTCATCCAACTTGACCACGAGGCACCGCACAAGGTACCTGCTCTCTTCTCCTTATCATTGGGTTACTGATATAGTCCACCTGCATAGTAGAGCGGCGTGCACTGATTGGGTAAATGGTGCACAGCTCCTGGTTGCTAAGGTTGCACTGTTTGCAAGCCAAATGACCCAATTTTCCTCTGCCCTCATTTAGTTTGACTGGAGGGTTCTCGCTGTTATAGCATTATTTAGTCCAGTAAAATACTCTGCTTGACATGCTATTTTCTTTTAGGAGCAAAAAATAAGCCTACCACTAAGTTTATCAAGCAAAAAATAAGCCTACCAGAACTTGTATGCTTGCTTGGCCACCACTAAGTTTGTGTGTGTGTGTGTGTGTGCGCGTGTGTGTGTGTGGCCACGACTAAGTTTGTCATTATCTTCTGGACGAGCTCGGCTGATGGTTGATCATATCCTGTTGTGTTGTGTCCACTTCTAGTAAATATCTCTCAGTTGTGGGCTGATGGATGATGACAAGCGAATCAGTCCACCTATTTACTGTATTGTCATAGCCCATCATATAAGTTTTCTAGGTATGATTGATTTGCTCTATCCAATTCTGAATATAATAATAATAAATGCAGTGTAACTTTGAAAGTGTCTCCACGTTGAACATTTAATTTAATTCTTATTTTCTCTACCATTGAATGATATTATTTATAATCTGCTTCCTTAATTCTAAATTAATTGAATTTGACCAAATTTATATGAAGCTATATAAACATCTGCACCACAGTATTAGATTCACTAGATTCATTGTAAAATATAGTTTCGTAATATAGAGTACACTTCGCTGTTCTTGATATAGTATACCTATTAGGTAGATTCTCACATGTATAGATAGGTACATTGGCGGAGCTAAGCTGGGGCAAAAGGATGCCGTGGCCTGCCCTGCCCAAAACCGGAGAATGAGTTACATAGCAGCCTCATATGGTGCTCCTCATGGTGATTGTTGAGCGGCTATGCTCAATGGACAGGCTGCTTCCCGAGCTCCCCAACACCAAGCAGCCGTCCAGCTTGGTGCTTTTCAGAGGTAAACGGCGCACCTACGCCTATTTACACGCACACATGTTCATGTTAGAATTGAAGTGTCGTGTTTTGGATGTTTGGATCAGCATAGTTACCTAGTGAAAACTCCCTCTTAAAAGTTAGCTATACACTGAAGATAGGAAATGCACATTTGAGGACAGTAAAATAAACAGCAAATTTTCAATTAGAAAGGTTTTTTTTTGGCAAAATTAGAATGTTGTCGGCTACATAAGAGCACATATTTAAAGCACTTCATTATATACTGTTTCAAGTTTAGTTTTTTTCTTTCTTTTTGTGCAAATGAAATTATTAACTTGTGATCATGGAGCACACGTTAAATGTAATGTTCTTTGTTTAGTGAAGATAACTGCATTAAAATATATAGAAATGGTATATATAGTCTGTTTATTGACCCAGATAGAAAAAATTGTGCTCTTCTTTACCTTGTCCTGCCCAAAAATTTCCATGTAGCTCTGCCATTGGATAGGTGTATATTTATACATAAGAAAAATTACACATAATTAGTTCATAACCATGGATTTTTCTTGCAAGTAGTTTTCCAGAAACAATAACTTATCTCCTTTCCTTGTCCCTTTATTGTCAACACCTCATGAGTGACATCCAAATCATGTAAAATAAAAAAGATGGTTCAAATGATAATAACTAGTATCGCTATTGTTTTAATCAACTTGCCATTTTGTAACAGAAGCATTTTGTTTTACAGGTTTCCTTAGTGGTGAGAGACGCAAAGGAAGTTTGAGCTGTAGAGGTGACGTTGATGATTAAGAGGGTCTGTACAATGTTGTATATTTGTTGATGTAATCTGGTTAGTGAGGGCATGTGAACCGTTTTTGGATGTGTTCTTGGGCACATTTTAAAAGGCCGTTACTCAGTGAAATAACTGAATAGAAATTTATGAAATGGCCAAATTATTGGCATGTTCAATGGGAATTAGTTGTGTTGTGAATGCTTGATTGATTATGTGTAGTGGTTCGTGTTGTAGCTAGTTGGATGAATATCATGGGCTTTATTAAAAAAATGCACTAAACAGCCACAATAAAAAATGTGGTAATGGCTTGGCTGGACATAAATAGTAGGGCAGGATGCCATACAACGCCACGTAGATGCCATGTAAGGTCCATACATTGGTACAGTGTCATGTAAATCCATGACGGACTATTCTGTCATCGAGGACCGGGCCTGGGGCGGGCCTGGGATTGATCGGTGACGGCCAGGAACTGTCATGGTGATGCAATTGTCAAATTATGACGTGATATACATGACGGATTTCATATCCGTCACGGCCATCCTTCCTTAACGGATTGTCACTGTTCTGTGATAAATTGGGTCCGTCATGGATTAACAAGATTCTTGTAGTGTCACTTTTTGGTACTAACCTATTGACATAGTGCCCGGTGCTAGTTGCTGTTTTCTGCATGTTTTTTACATCGCAGGAAATCAATACCAAACGGAGTCCAAACACAACAAAACTTTTTGTGGAATTTTTTTGGACCAGAAGACATCCAGTGGGCCAAGAAAGCACCTGAGGGGAGCTCCAAGGGGAGCACAACCCACCAGGGCGCGCCTGTGGGCCTAGGTGTGCCCCAGTGGGTTGTGCCCTCCTCGTTGGCCCCCCACACCGCCTCTTTGCTCTATAAATACCCCAATATTCCAGAAACCCTAGGGTAGTCGCCGAAAATCAATTCCAGCCACCGCAAGTTCCAGACACCAGATCCAATCTAGACATCATCTCGGATGGGTTCATCATGTCCATTGGTCCCTCTCCGATGATGCGTGAGTAGTTCTTTGTAGACCTACGGGTCCATAGTTAGTAGCTAGATGGCTTCCCCCCCCCCCTCTCTCTTGATTATCACTACAATGGTCTCTTGGAGATCCACATGATGTACGTCTTTTTGTGGTGTGTTTGTTGGGATCCGATGAACTTTGAGTTTATGATCAGATCTATGTTTTTATCCATGAAAGTTATTTGAGTCTTCTTTGATCTCTTATATGCATGCTTGATTATAGCCTCGTATTTCTTCTTCGATATTTGGGTTTTGTTTGGCCAACTTGATTTATTTATCTTGCAATGGGAAGAGGTGCTTTGTGATGGGTTCGATCTTACAGTGCTTGATCCCAGTGACAGAAGGGGAAATGACACGTATGTATCATTGCTATTAAGGATAACAAGATGGGGTCTATTTCTACATAAATAGATCTTGTCTACATCATGTCATCATTCTTATTGCATTACTCCATTTTTCCATGAACTTAATACACTAGATGCATGCTGGATAGCAGTCGATGTGTGGAGTAATAGTAGTAGATGCAGGCAGTAGTCGGTCTAATAATCTTGGAAGTGATGCCTATATAATGATCATTGCCTGGATATCGTCATGATTATTTGAAGTTCTATCAATTACCCAACAGTAATTCTTTTCCCATTGTTTGCTATTTTCCTCGAGAGAAGCCACTAGTGAAACCAACAGCCCTCGGGTCTCTTCTCATCATATTTGCCTTTGCGATCTATTTTCCTTTGCTTTTATTTTTAGAACTATTAAACCAAAAATACAAAAATACCTTGCTGCAATTTATTCATTTTGAGATCTATTTATCCTATCTATCACAACTTTATCACGTCTTCTCGCCAATTCGAGGCATTGTTACCAAAAAAGGGATTGACAACCCCTTTAACATGTTGGTTTGCGAGTATTTGTTATTTGTGTCCAGGGTTGTTTACGTTGTGTTGCTTGGTTCTCCTACTGGTTCGATAACCTTGGTCTTATCACTAAGGGAAATACGTACCGTCACTGTGCTGCATCATCCCTTCCTCTTTGGGGAAATACCGACATAGTTCAAGCAGGCATCACACTCCCCGTTCCATTTCAAAAGCTTATGCATCACGGTTGCTCACTACTAGAAGGATGCAGTCTATAAGCGAGATGGATTCCATCTTGGCTAATGGGACATGGGTGATCATTGATCGTCCTTATGGTTGCCAACCATTGGGATGTAAGTGGGTGTTAAAAAGGAATCTTAAGCCCGATGGTACTGTTGTTAAGTACAAGGCTAGGCTTTTGGCCAAGGGTTATACCCATAAAGAAGAAGAAGAATAAGATTTGTTTGATAGTTACTCACGTGTGTCTAGGCTGACAACCCTTCGAGTATTACTCTCATTAGCTGCCTCGCATGGTCTTCTCGTCCATTAGATGGATGTTAAGATGGCTTTCCTTAACAGAGAGCTAGACGAGGAAATTTACATGCAACAACCAGATGGCTTTGTAGTAAATGGTTAGGAAAGAAAGGTGTGCAAGCTATTCAAATCTTTGTATGCCTGAAACTAGCGCCTAATAAATGGCATGAGAAGTTTGATAAAACTTTCACATATGTTTGCTTCATTGTTAATGAAGCTGACAAATGTGTATACTATCGCCGTGGGTGGGGCGAAGGAGTTATATTGTGTCTGTATGCCGATGACATACTGATATTTGGGATCAACCTCAAAGTAACTGAGGATGTAATGCTTTTCTGTCTCATAACTTTGAGATGAAAGACCTAGGGGTGGCTGATGTTATCTTGAACATCAAGCTACTGAGAGATAAATAGGGTGGAATTACACTTCTGCAATCCCACTATGTTGATAAGATTTTGAGTCATTTTGCATATTTGTACTACAAACCTTCTGCAACACCATATGATCGTAGCGCGCGGATTCGAAAGTTCAAAGGCATGGCCATAGATCAATTGAGATACTCTCAAGTGCTTGGTTCACTCATATACCTAGCTTCTGCTACTCGACCTGACATCTCCTTTGCTATGTGCAAACTGAGATGGTTTGTCTCCAATCCGGTAAATGCACATTGGCATATTGTTGAGTGAGTGATGCATTATTTGCAATGTATTGTGAACTATGGAATTCACTATATTGGGTACCCGACGGTACTTGAGGGGTATAGTGATTCGAATTGGATATCTGATGGTGATGAGATGAAAACTGCAAGTGGATGTGTGTTCACACTTGGTGGTGGTGTTGTTTCCTGGAATTCTTGCAAGTAGACGATCTTAACGAGATTGACTATGGAGGTAGAACTGATCGCATTAGACATATCATGCGTCAAACTAGAATGTCTTCAAGAGCTTATGTCGATTTTCCTGTGGTTGATAAGCCAGTCCCGACTATCCTTGTGAACTGTGACAATCAAACAGTGATTGCCAAGGCAAAGAGTTCAAAGGACAACATGCAATCCACAAAGCATATAAGATGAAGATTGAAATATGTCAAGCATTCAAGAAACTCCAAAGTAATAGAGTTGGATTATATTCAGAAGGCTAAGAATCTGGTAGATCCCTTTACAAAAGGGCTATCATTGATTGCGATAGAAAATGCATCGAGGGAGATGAGCATGAGTCCCATGTAAGTTTCCATGGGGGTAACCTAACCTATGTGATTGGAGATCCCATGAATTAGGACCTGGGAAAATAATCTAGTGGTCAACAGAGGAGGGTGTCCTTACTAACCCACTCCGTTGGAGGTGCAATACTCTCGTAATCTGTATGGCAGAATGACTTTTGTCTTAATGTGTTGCAAAGCTTGTGTAAGAGAGATGCTATCCTACAAATCAATCTTTGGAGGAACACACCTATGTGAGCCCGACTGCTAGTCACAGTCTATGAGATAGGGTAATCTCTAATAAGCTCATGAATAGGTCACGAGTGTGACTAATAAGCTCCACATGTGGGGTCAGCCTTCGGCAGCCTAGTATCAACTGCCAACTGGCAAAACTTCTGTACGCTAAACTGCCAATTCAAGGCATAGTTCATTTCTCAGTTGTGAAGGAGTCTAAACCGGTTGCTCTAGGTGAAAGTTCAACTTAACAGTCTCCACTGAAAATTCTAGTATATCAAAACATTGTTTGGAACAAATGACAAACTAATGTGCCTGAGATCTGGTGGGCGATTGTTGAATCATAGATGGGCCTTGGGCCCATACAAACAATGATTCCTGGTTAATATTGAGGCCCATGTAGGTGTATGGTAGGTGGTGGGAAGTTCAGTACCACCTTACTAGTTGAGGAGAGTTGAGACCCCTTTATAAGGGTTGCTCTACCACTTGCCATTGGGGGCATGGGAAGAGGACTGGTACACGTGCCCTATTCCTCCTCGGCTGACCGCCTCTCCTTGCCTTGCCTCATCATGACGTGCGTGCGCTGAGGGTTGCGGGAATAAGCTGAGCCGAGCTTAGACCTATGCGCTTTATTTTTGCCGGCCAGGAATGGTTGATTAATCTGGAATTAATTAACGAGTCACCAATAGATGCGCCACTATCCGAGACATTGGACCATGGGATGTTTGCGTTCTTCGGATATGTCGACTCCCTTCCCAAGGGTGTGACCCTTCTTGGGGCATAACGACTCCCTTCCTAGGGTGCGTCGACTCGGTCGTGGGCCTAAGCCTAGGCTCACGACTCCTTATCCGGTGGCATATATAATGGAGGAGTTTTCCATTGCAACGGACAAACACTCATTCCCTCCTTGCACAACCCTAGCCATCATCTATTGTTCCTCTCATTGTGTTGCTTCTGGCGATTCCATCCCGATGATCGCATGCAGGGTTGGTCATGAGAGTAGGTTCCACCGGAACCCCGTCCTTTTAGATCCTGCCCGGGAGAACTACGATAAGGTTTTTGGGTTGCACCTTGGCGTGAATGCTCCCGATCTATCCCCATCCTCCTCTGCTTCGACTACTTCCCCTGCATCGACTCCATGGCCGATGAGGCCGCCACCAAGAATAAGGCTGCAAACAACGCTCAAGCTGCTGCAGCAGCCGCCGCATTGGCCTGGCCAACTGGAGGGTATGATTTATTCATCCCCTATTAACTTTTTCGTGTGGTAGCCGTATATGATGTGTTCATAGATGTTTTGGTTCTATGTAGTGTTCGTGCTCATATGCTTTGGTATCGGTATGAAGTGCATACTATGATTGTCATTTTTATTATCTACTCATGGATTAGATTAATTGCGAAGTTGCTAATATTTCCAGCAGATTGTAGTAAGAGTATCTAGTTTGTGCACCGATGAAATAGCGAGTGGCAAATTCAATATTGTCCATTGTTCATTGCATTCATGATACCTTGAAGCACTATCTCAGTATTTTTTATATTGGTTTCACCGTGTTGATATCAAATGTTATTCCTAGCTATTTTTCATCCTCCAACTCCTTCTCATTGGTTTCAACAATCTTAATTATGGAAAATATCTAAAAACAATCCTCCACACGTGTGGGTATCAACTATCAACTGGCCGACGAGCTAGGAAAGGGGAAAACGGCTTCCTTGCTCGGGTCATGGGAGATTCTTATGCTCTTGTTTTCGATCCTATAATAGAAGGGAAAGTCAACAGTCGACAACATTTGAACCACGTGGCACATGATAAGAGCAAATAAACCTTGTGAGCAACGTTTTTGTTTCTGGAATACGCACGAGTGTGCTTATCATCTATTAAAGAAGGATAAGGGTGAAAGAAACCCATCCATGGTGTATTGTTATAGATTACATCCAACACTACTCCACCCGGCCACAGAAGACCAAAAATCCTAGCCTATACTCGCGCCCACCCACCTAGCTAGCTTAGTCCATAAGGCCTCGAGGTTGTCCTTGATGAGGCCGTCCTGATGCCAGCTCCTACTCTCTCTGTTGATATTTTTGATAACCTACCTCAAAGATGGTGTTGCTCCATCGAGCACGATAGCATTCCGATGCTTCCACAGTGTCCACAAGCCAAGTGTTAGTATTGTCCTGATGTCCCTGTCTGAGTGACTGCTATATATTTTGCCAATGCAGCAATCCACAAGTATATCCTCCTACTTGGGTGCACAATCTGGTGATCCCAAAGTCGTGCATATCACCGTCCATGCTTGTCTAGCAAAGACACACTGAAGTAGGATGTGGTTGATTGTTTCCTCAAGTTGATCACATAATGGGCACTTGTCTTGTTGTGGCAGCCCCCTCCTAGCTAGTCGGTCGGACGTCCAATATCTTTTTTTGATCGCAAGCCAAGAGAAGAACCTGCAATGAAGAGGCACTCTTGATTTTCATGTGAAGTTCGCGGTTGTGCTCACTTGCTTGCCAAAAAACTTGGCGGCGTATGCCAAACTTGTCGAGAACCAGCCACTTCTATCCTAGGTCCAAAGCACTATGTTCGAGGTCATGTCATCAAGATCCACCATGGCTACTCGATCCCAGAGGGAGAAAAACTCTACTAGCTAACCCTGTGTTATCTAGAGGCCAAAATCGCATGCCCAGGAGATGTTCGTCGTGGCATCGTGGACCGTTCTCAATTTCTTGAGTCTGCCCGGCACACAATCATATATCATTGGTGCGAGTTCCTGCACTCGGTATCCATCCAACCATCGATCCTCCTAGAATAAGGTTGAACGGCCACTCGCAATCACAATTCTCATCACCGCTAGGAAGGGAGCCATATCTTTCTTCGGGACCTTGAAATGGAACTTGCTCCATGGCCGTGTGGGGTCCGTTCGCTATAGCCAAGGCCATCTCGCATGCATTGCACTACTCAGCCATCCCAGGTTGATACTACAGACCTGTGAGGCGTCCCTCCATGTGGGTAGCTAGGCTACAAGTTGATCCACTAGTCCTTGCAGCTACAATGACGATTGCTTTCTGATTGTTAGAGGTAGGCCCAAGTATTTGCAAGGGAACAAGCCTGTCAGGCAGCGCAGTGTTGAAGTGGATTCTACCAAATTCTCACTTGAACATCGTATGGTAATAGTTCCACTCTTGAGCAAGTTGACCCTCAGACCTGAAGCTTCTCTGAAAGTTCCAAAATGCCAGAGCAAGTTCTAAGCTCAATATCTTTTGGCTTGATGAAAACCATCACATCATCCATAAACATGGACATGATGTGCTTGATTACTCTCTATGTCAAGGGAGAGAGGAGACCTTGTGTTGTACCTAGCTCAAACATCCTTTGAAGGGGTTCCATGATCATTATGAATAGCATTGGTGATATGGAATCACCCTAGCGAAGCCCCTTGCAGTTGAAGAAAGTCCTTCCTGGCACTCCATTAATTAAGATCCTTGTGGAGGTAGTTCCTAGAAGGCCACAAATCCATGACACCCACTTGCCACCGAAGCCCACTTTTTGCAATATCTCTATGAGGAAAGGCCATTGCACCGAATCAAAAGCTTTCATAATGTCTAGCTTGAGCATGGCCGAAGGGTCCCTAAGAGCATGAGGTTTACGTGTCGTCCCCTGGACGAGCATGAAATTTTCATGTAACAATCTCCCTCTCACAAAGGCCCTTTGGTGCATTCCCACAAGATTTAGCAGGTCTTCTGCTGACTGATTTGAAAGCACCTTGTAAAACACAAATTATGCTGCCATGCACAAGACTCACAGGTCTGTAGTCCTTTATGTCGATCACTCCATCATCTTGGGCGGTAGTGTGACAATTGCCTTGTTGATTGCTTGCAAACTATGCATGTCCCCGTAGTAGAACATGTCCAGAGCTCCCAAGAAATACCGTGCCAACACGAGGCGTAAAAATGCCCAGTGAAACCATCAGGACCCGGCACCTTGTCCAAGGGCATTCCCTTAACCACCTTTTTCCAATTCTTGCTCTAACAAAGGTCTTTCCAAGTGTTCGAGGTTTGTATGTTGAAAGCCAAGCTTGTCGAGGTCCAGTGTGTACGGTCTCATTGGTGCATGCCCAAGGAGCTCATCATAATTATCATCCACCACCTTCGAGATTTGATCAGGCCCTGTTCCGTTTTAGTCACTGTGCCTCAACGTGAGGATGGAGTTTTTTCTTCTTCGGTGTCATGCATGCTGGTGAGCAAATGACGTGTTTGCATCCCCCTCATGAGGTATGGTAACCTGGATCTCTGCCTCGCAATCGAACGCTCCATGGAGCAATGACCCAATAGTTTTCGTTTCAAGATCCGCCACAAGTTAAACTCTCCTTGCAACAACTGCCTTTCATCCATGGCCATGTCTTGCCGCCGGATGATCTCTAAGGCAACAAAAATCTGGAGCTTGACATTTCCAATCCATCTATCGCTCCAATTCTGTATTTTCTTTGTTGTAGCCCTCAACCTAGAATATAGAGCAACATACGGGTTCCCATCTGACATTACAGAGTTCACCGCTTCCGTAACCGTTTGGAAGAAGCCCTCAGGCTTCGTCTCAAAAGATTCAAACCATAATCATTTCCCATAAGTGAATTCCGCATCCAGATCCAACAACAATGGGCAATGGCCCAACACCGCGGACCCCATGGCAGCCAGGAAGCTCGAAGGGTTGTTTTCTTCCCATGTGCTGGTACAGAAGACATGGTCAATCTTCTCAAGTGTTGGCCTCTCGCTCTCATTCGACAAAGTGGATCTACGCTCGTTTAGGTCACTTCCTTGAGCTCAAGAAGGTGGCCATCATGCGGAGATTGATGGACTCATTGCTTTTGACTCCAGGATTCACTAGGAGGCCCATGGGTCAGCCAAAAGTTCCTGCACATCCACAAGCTCTCGAAGGAACTCGATCTTTTCCGCGTCAAGTTGGGGGCTGTAGACCCTAGTGATCCACCACTTTGGTCCTTCCACGGGCTTAACCACCACTGTTAGAGTGTTAGTCGTGGTGTGCGGGTTTGTTAATTGTATCACCAATGCATCCCAAGCCAAGAGGATACCACCTTGAGTGCCCACCATTGGCAAGTAGTAGAAGTTCTCAAATTTATTACCGAGGCATTGCCTCACAATGTCAAGTGAGATGTTCTCCATCTTCGTCTCCTGAAAACATACAATTCTAGGACTTGCCAAGCAAACCACTTGAAATATAGAATTCTGACGCGCCGGGGAGTTGAGGCCTCGGACATTCCACACTAAGATTTTAATAGGTTGTACCGCCATGATAACATCCTACAAATGAACCACCGTGACTAGGCAACTAGAGACTGGTTCCACCTCTCCTAGCAGCTCCATAAGAGATTCTTCAACAGGCGCGTCAAAAGGCGCGCCCGCACGGTAAAATTGGATTTTAGCGCGTGCCGCCCGGTTTCGCGCGCTCCAGCAGTGGCGGGAAATTGCCGCGCGCGGGAAGCGTTAGCGCGCGTGGGGGAGAAAGCGGCAGCTAGCGCGGTAGATTTGGCGCGCCGCTTCGCCCATGCCTATAAAATCCGACGCTCGCCACGCGCTCAGCACACTGCCACACGCCCTCCTTCTCCCCACCTCGCCGCTCTTTCTTGCCGCTCCGCCGCTTTCCCCGCCAGCACCGCGCCACCATGCCGTCGCGCTGCCGGGGTTCTTCGGGCTACCGCGGCGTCCACGAGCGCCTGAGCGGCTGGTACTCTGTCGAGATCTGGCCCGGTGACGTCCGGCTCGGCCTCGGGTCGTTCCGGACAACGCACGAGGCGGCCCGCGCGTACGACCAGGATGAACTTCCGGGATGACTTCACTCGCGAGCAGGCACAGCGCGTCGCCCCTCCGCCTCGTCTCATCACCGACCAGGACCGTGCAGACCATGTTCGGCAGCAGCGCCGCCTCCTCATCGCCGAGGAGGACAAGCCAGCCATGGCGGAGTGGCGTCGGCGCCACCCGGAGGACGTCGCCGCCGAGAATGCCTTCTGGGCAGAGAGGACGGCAAGGCGCCGTGCGGAGCGTGCCGACAGGCGTCGGCGCAAGGCACTGGCGATATTGCAGTGCGATATCGTAGAGAATGGCGGCCGGTCGATCTTCTCCCCCAGCGATGAATGTTGGGATGACATGTGGCTCGATACCTCGGACAACACCACCGAGGATGATGATGGTGATGATGATGGCGGCCGGGAGTCACCATAGTTTGTCTCGTTGCACCGTAGTTTTTTCTATCTAGTTGCACCGTAGTTTTATCTATCTATGCTTTCGAACTATCTATCTAGTTGCATCGATGTAAAATACCATTGTATCCTTTTTTATCTATGCTATGATGAACTATGTCTCGTTTTTATCTATGCTAGAACTATGTACCGTTTTTTATCTATGCAAAATTAATTAAAAAAAATTTATAAAATGAGCGTGCCCTGCATTTTAGCGCCAGCTAGAGCTGCGCGCGCGCCGCATTTTAGCGCGGCCGCTGGAGCCAGCGCCGCGCCAAACTTGGTGAAGGACGCGCCGTAAAGCAGAATTTAGCGCGCCGCGCGTACGGCGCCTGTTGGAGATGCTCTAAGAGGGAGTGTCGCGGGCTCGCAGCCGAAGAGAGCCAAAATCGTGTTGTCTTCTTGTGAGCAACGTTGATATCGCGTTTTCTTTGGAGGTGTCACTCTTTTTGTCTTTGCTCCTGAAAGACTTTTACATTCACGATGCCGGCCCGAGGACGAGGCGTGTTTCCAATCTGTCAGCATATAGCAACCACGTTCGACACACACATTTGGCGAAATGCTTCATCTTTTATATATTTATAATGCCATAATCTTTTCTTACACCGCAGCAATGAACAGATACACACCACTTCCTACCGGGAGTGGTAACGCATACGGTAGCATAACAGAACACCACCATCTGTCGATCCATGAATGGATAGACGACCAGTGATGCGTGACAGAAATAATTGCGGAAGGAAGTGTAAAAAAATTGAGGAAGGAAACATCAAAGAGTTGGCTATTGCCAACATACGTACGCCGCGTTCACCGCGCGATGGTAAGAAATCTCTGAAGTTGCATGCATGGCCGTGGCAGTCACCGGGCGCCGATCAGGGAGTCTAGGGCTCGCACATGTTCTTGCAGATGGCCATGCAAGCTGTGAAGAAATGGTCCACGCAGGCCTTGTCCACGACGCCGAGCCCTGAAGGCGTTAGGCCGCAGAGCTTGTTGCACACCAACGGCGCACTGTCGTTGCACACAGGAAAGCAGTCTGCGCGGCATGGCGTGGCCGCGCTAGGGCAAGCTAGCCCGTCGACGTAGGCCATCGCCGGCTGCCCCACGCCAGACAGGAGGATGACCAGCACGGCGCAGATGGCCGCCATCTTGAGCGCGGATCCTGCCATTGATCCTAGGTGCCAAGGAGTGGTTTAGCTAGCTAGCTAGGAAGATGATGCAATGTACCTCGATCGGGAAGTGACAATGTGTAGGTGTAGGTGGTGCTCTGACGAGACCTGGGCATAATCTCTTTATAGGCAAGAAACGCGGGAGGAACTGGGAGCAGCTAGGGCGATGCTGTTTGCATCGCCATTATTGTTACTAATCATGGAGCATGTATGCATCATGCGCCTCTGCGTACGTGTTGACTTCGTCACTTCAAATAGGTTCTGCATTGATTCAGGCAGATGGTTTCCTTGTCTCCAGGAAACAACTGATTCTCCTATGGCAATGTTTTTTCCCAGCAGAAATATGTAATTTGGGGTGTGCAAGTTTCTGCCAGCCACCTGAGAAAGTAGCTATAACGGTTTGTGTGCCAAGCTTATCATTCAAGTTTCTCGCCTTACTCGAATACTACATGGTATTTTATCATAAAAGTCTGTTGCAACAAACGTAAGGTGGCCAAATCTCGATATTTTTCATTTTGTAATGGAGCACACTTATGCACTATCTATCCTTCCTCTGTACACTAATCGCGCACCAGGTATATGCTCTCTATTGACTTTGTTGAAATATGTGTATGTACAGGGTGTAGTCCTTTTTGTGCGCAACTACAGGGTGTAGGGCTGCAGTATCTGTACATGCGATTCGGTAATCAGTTTTTTTTAGAAAACTCGCCATCTTTGTTGATTTGCAACAATTTGATAATCAGATTGTTCATCGCAAAAACCAAAAAAAAAGAAAAAAAGTAAAAGGTTGTTGTAGACTGCATATCAAGTTGCCAACCACTAGTGAACCCACCTGTTATTGAATGATTAGAAGAACAGTGGTATCTCAGCCCGTCGGGGTTCAAGTCCTAGAGTTGCCACTGGTGCTCACATTTTTATAGATTTATTTCAGGCCTCCCGATGATGAGGGTTCAGTGGGTAGGGTGTGCGTGTATGTATTCATAAGGGTGAGTGTATATATATATATACGAGCGTCTACGTCTGTAGTGTGTTAAAAAAATTGCCAAACACTTTATGTTGGCCCCAAGCCTATAATAACAAGCATGCGTCCCTGCTATAGCCATACACCTCGATCTATTTTATAAAATTTAGGAGGAATATATAGTTAACTCGTGAGGTCGTGATCCTTACACATGTGCCACTACTCCACTACTTCCTCCGTTTTCATTTACTCATGGAGGGAGTACAATTGTTTTAGGGAACTCCACTACTAAAAGTCATGTGGCAGCATGCCGACAGTTGGGTCAAACAGTCACCATAACATAAGCTGAGGTTTTGCGCCGTAATTTTGGGTTTCCGCCAATTTTTTCTGTTTCTATTTTTGTTTTTTTCTTTCTCATTTGTATTTCTCCTATGCAGGTTTTCCTCCATAATTTTCTATTTTTTGTATACATGTTTTTTCCTAAACCCATGAACAATTTATTTCTAAGCATGAGCTCCTTTTGACACACATTACTATGTCGAGAGTAAATTATTTTAACAAACACATGAACATCTTTTAAACATGAGGCACTTTTATGGATACATGAACATCTTGTTGAGGTATGGGTACATATATTAACTATTTAGTATTTTTTTTCTTTCTAAATATTTAGATAGAACATTTGGATCTTTGGTTGCACTAGCAAGATGCCCGTGCATTGTACGGAACATCAAGATGCATTTTTTTATAAAACACATGTTGTGATTGACCCATGCGAGAGTAATCCCATGTGTAAAAGCTAATGATATCCCGAGAAAGAGGAGAGATAAGGTGAGGAGGAGCGCGGCGTGGCGGTGATTGGTGGTCGGACTGAGCTGAGGCATGAGGATGGACGACGCCGGTAGCGTCCATCAAGCCAGATTGTTCAAGAGGCTTCCTTTTTTAATTGCTCAACAATGAGGTTGTGGAAGATAACGATGAACCAGGTGTGACGCCCCCGATTCAATCGTACACTAATCATGCGCGCAAATGTGTACGATCAAGATCAGGGACTCACGGGAAGATATCACAATACAATTCTAAAAGTAAAATAAGTCATACAAGCATCATAATACA